>NW_006768778.1:624761-684251 GCF_000204055.1 Melampsora larici-populina 98AG31
TAAGATCATGATCATGAACAAGTGAGATGGGTTGATTGATTATGGACTGAAGAGTCTTTGCCGTGTCTCTGGATTCACGCTTCATTAGTACAAGAAGTTCAAAGATCAAGATCAGGTGGAGCTACATCAGTTTCATCAACTTTGGCTGAAGGAGGTACAACACAACCAGGGACAGCACAACAAGGAAAAGTAGAAGAAGAATTACATTGACTTCAAGAAAGAAATCGGACTTTAGAACAAACTCATCTCAAAGCTATTCAATATGTTAAAGGAACTGAAAAGATGTTAAGAAGGATGAAAGATGAATTAACAAAATATAAAGAAGAGACTGAGAATTTAGAAACCGAATGTAGTGAACTTCAAAAATCTGGAAGCTCTTCAGGAGGTGGTGGAAGTGAATTGAAGAATCAATTGATTGAATTGACTCATCAACTTGAATCTTTAAGAGTTTCTTCTAAGGAATCGAATTTAGAAAAAGATGAGTTTATTACAAATTGAATATGAAAGAGATATGAAATCGAATGAAGAAAGGTTTAAAGAACGAATTGAAGAAGGTTATGTTGAATTAAATCAATTGAAAGATGAAAATCGAGGACTTAAAAATGAATTGATTGGATTGGGATGTGTCTCACGGATAGCACATAGTGCAGTCTTGTTTCGGGCTCTTGTTACGCTCAGGTTGTAAGTACGGGCACCGCACTGGCCGAAGGCTGGGGCATCTGCTATTGGCATGAGAGGCGCGCACCTTTCCACCCGCAAGAAGTGGGAGGGAATGCAGTAGGAGGGTTGGAGGATTCAATTAAACAGATTGAGTGGTTCAATCGGAGAATTTAGAATTACAAGGGAAGTGTGTTGAGTGAATGGCCTGAAGAATGAATGAGCATGCACTGATCATACGTTAGCTGAGGCCAGCGTCAAGAGCTACCTCAAATACATACGCCAGAGCCAAGACCAGCCATTCGAAATCTCCTCGATGCTCCCGCAACCTCTTGCAACACCCCACTGCGCCCTCGACGTCGACGGCGCTTTCAACGGGAACAGTGTATGTAATCAAGAAGGACTCTGCAGGATACGACTGCTCCAAAAAGGCTCTGCAAACGCATCCTCCCCCAATCGACCCAATCGAGATGTATACACCCGATATCTCAATGCTGAAAATGATGAGCGCCTCAGATAATTCAGCTTCTGGGGTCGCTGAGATGCTTGAGCAGTGTAACAAGCAGACCGGTCATGATTCCACGTCGTTTAGTCACTCTCTCCAAGTCATCGAGGGCGACATGGGTACTTGTCTGAATTTCGAATCGCTGATCCGCCAACGCTTTCCGGCAGGCCACAACAAAGAGGCTCTTGATAATGTGTTGAACCTTCCTGGCCTGTCACACACACTATGGAATGTGGCCAGTAAGGTATTGAGTCACCACTGGGGTGATCCGAATGATTCATCAGATACTGGCTTGCATCGCACTGCTGCTGCTCTCGGAATGAAGACCGATAAGCAGCCATCCCAGCAAGATTTTAACTCGTTAATGCAAGTCATTCACAAAGGTCACACCGCAACAATGGTGTTCCTCTTGAAGTATGTACGGTCTTTCTTATCTTTGACACAAAGATCTCTGACTTTGCTGTACTACTACAGACAAACTCTTGAGTCTGAGTCCGAAGACGTGCAATTTGATACGCCCGGCGTATCTCAAGCGATGATTGACAGGTGTTATAATAGGTATTTCACTCGCGAAGCTTTGCAAAAAGCTTCGAAAGCTGGTGATTGGACCATCTACAACATGCAGCTACGTTTGCGTGACTTTGCTAGCATCGTCGAGTGTGATCAAGCTATGAGGGCAGGGGACATCGGGCGAGTGATGTTGATGTGGAAGAAGTGGGCGGTGATGGCTCAGGGGGTGTCCGGCCTTTCTCATTACGCTATCCACCTCCCACGGTTCATCTTGATTCTGGAACAGTACTTACCTAAGAATTTCGCCAAAGCCATCAAACACTCTCTTCTCATTCCTACCTCTGGCCGAGTTGGACACTGGGTAGCCAAAGATTTCTATCTTGAGATACAAAACTATTGGCTCAAGTACTTTTTCAACAACTCGGTACGCGCTCATTAAGTATTTGCCTCAAACTTTCCGATAGCTGACTCATTTTATGAATCCGACCAAAGGGCCAAGGTACCAAGATTGACCGGCTGATGTCTCGGTTCTCGATCATTATTCCTTTGGTGAGTCAGTTTGATGACACCATCATTGTAATTCTATTCACGTTTGCTGATCCTGTCAATGTATCATAAGCTACGCAAACAAATCCAACAAATGAAAGAGCGCTCTGGCCTGAAGGAGATATACCAGTCAAATCCACATAACATCACACCTGCTTCGCTACAGTCATTCTTAACCATGGCTCAGAATCACATGTGCGATGTAGAACTATCTAACAACAACAGACCTACAGATGACAATGATGAGGTGGATGACATCGAATTGCTTGGCATAGGTAAACTCAAAAAGATACTCAAAGAGGAGGCCAGGAAAAAGTTACCTTCTCGATTCATTTGGGGGTCTATGAAAGAAAGGAACACCGGGATCGATGAGTTAGTTGGATCGGATGATGAGGACTAGGTGGAAGCATCCCCCAAACAGTACTTACTACACTTAAAAGCTCTTCTTGACGCTGTCTCAGCTTTTCTTCCTTCGCTCTTTGTTTGTCAATGGCTTTTTGTAATCGAATTCGTTTTCGTTCGGCGATTCCAGCCTTTTTGATATCACTTTCAATTTGTTTAAGTCTCATTTGCTCTTGATGTTCCTCTTCGATAAGATTGGAATCCAAGATCGCTTGTTCTTGCCTGATACGCTCATCTTCCAGATCTTGTTGATACTTGTGATACACAGGCGACTTGATCCACGAATGAATACTATTGCGCACTAAAACGAAATGACCGGGAAGAGTCTCACCCCCGAGAATCTCGCGTAAAAATGTTCCGTTTTTGACAGCCTCATAATTTTTGACCACTTGCCAGGCCTCTTCGCGATCAAACAACGCTGACAGATGCATATGTGATCCATTCGGATACGTGGCCTGAAAAAGACCCTCGAATTCGCCCACCAGGATGACAGCCAGGTCAATCATGGCAAGACTGAGCCGGATCGGGTCGTTCCGCTTGCACACCAGTGGTATGTCGCCGGAGAACTTGCGCTTGGTAATCTTCTTGGGCATCGAGAACAGACTGACATCCTCAGGCTGTTCTGGTGAAGAGGACATGAGAGTTCCGAAGTCTGAGTGTTTGGTGGTAGGAAGTAAGCGAAGAATACGCGCGCAACCATGAGGATCGCATTGTGAACATTTACAAGGTCGCATGTTCATAGCGGTTTGGCGTGAGATCTCGTTGAGATAGCCAGGATCCGAAAGATCAACTGGTATGTAACCTTTCCTGTCATCTCGGAACAAAGACACAGTTCAGCCTCCCAGTGCAAGGTTCTTTCAAATGTAAGTGACTCACAGATTATCCACTGCATAGGCGACTCAAAGACAACAAGGTGTGACTCGAAACGCATGCATTCGATCTTCGTTGTCCATGTAGGCACTTGGTCTGAATTCGCGCGGTGAGTTCTTTCCCGGACTCATGTTGGGCTGGACCAAATGAATTACCAGGCCATCGCTTCCATCACGGCCGGCACGCCCGGCCATCTGATTTGACTCCGCTGGGTCCATTGCCCCCATAATTATCACAACCTTCACACGGGTCCAATTCTGACCCAGTCCAAGAGCAGATGTACATGACAGGATTGGAAACGTAGCTTGGCCGTAATCTTGGACCCGAGTTAACTGGTCCATTTCGCCAGTGACTGAGTGATACCGCCGTATAAATGAACTATTGCCATTACACGCGTCAACTGGGTTTCCCCGTGCTTTACAGACCACGTCAATGACCACCCCGGTCGCATTACGAGTTCCCAAATATATCAAGGTCGGAGTTGAGTCTTCATCCGAGAGAACCGAAGCTGGAGCGAACAGCGAGGCCACATCCTCAGCTGACTTTAAAGGCCGAGTGAGATAGATCCTGATGAAACGATTCTCGGGTCGCGTCAACTCGCCTTGGATGACGGTCATGTTCTTCGGGATGATCTTCAGGCTTGACTGTATAGCACTGATTGCAGATGGTCGACAGGTCGCAGACATGAGCAGGAGAGGGACCCCATCGGTGGCCATCAGCTGCTGACCGAGATTGCCGTAAGAAGGCCTAAACTGGCCAACATCTTCAGGTACAACATGTTTCGAAAGCCCTTGCATTTTGCCGGTAGCCTGAAGTCCCCAGAGATAGATGCAGTGGGCTTCATCGACTACTTTCAAGACCAGATGTCGCTGAAAGTCTTTACTATGATACAGCTTTTGAAATGCCTCGCTATTTAGAAAGATCTCTGGACTCTGTTTGCAAACGTACAGAAGTCAGTCTCTGACAAATCCCAAAAGCCATTTCATTCCTCACTCACCAAGTAGATAAATGAATAAGCGTGTGCTTTCAATTTCGCCAATTCAGCCGGGCCAAACGTTGTCTTTGTGAGATTGATTGCTGTAATCCCGATTAGACTCTTCTCCAACACCTGGAAAACCTGTAAGCTAGTCTGATGAGCTATACCAAGAGTTATGGAACCACTTACTTGATTGTTCCCAAGTGCATCTAGAGGGTTCAAAACCAAGACTACCGGTTTCTTGATCTTTGCAAACATATGGAAAAACAACTCAGGCACACGGCTCTTTCCATAGCCTGTGCCTGCTAAAAGAAACGTGTCGTCCCCGTTGATGAGACTGACTGTAGTGTCGATTTGAATTTTCTTCGGTTCTTGATTGCCGTACTTTTCTTTGAAGCGGATGCAGACCAATTCTCTTTGTTCCAATGTGCTGGATTCCAGCAGCTTTTTCGTAAGTAGCGGAGTTTCAATCTTCAAAGTCGGGATTGATAAGGCACTCTCAACGACGTCTGAGAGCTTGACGTCCTTTCCTGTCTGGCTTCGAGTGCGAATTTTAGACTGAGACATCTTTCACACAATGACTTGAAAAAGCTATTGGGTCACGATTGATAAATTTTCTTCAAAAAGAGCTTATAATTGGTTGGAGGCAAAGTCAAAAGGTCTTGACGTTTGTCAATAGAACTCAAGATTGACAGATTCGACAGGCCCTTTGTCTCACATTGGTGTTTCAAATTACCCCGTTACACATCGCCTACTATCAGCCGCAGTCGCACCTTGAGAATTTCGAAAAGACCCTTTTTGGGCCCCAAAGAAAACTTTTGCAATTGGCGCGCTAGAGTGTTTCTGAGGGAGGCAAAAGATGCGCAAGAAGGAGGCGCGTAACATGTCTGATATACAAGAAATTTCATGATTGGGTGAAAAATAATCAATTGTGGACCCTTTTCTACCACCAAAAGGTGGTTTCCCTTGTCACCAGGAAAAGGGACATTGCATGTAAGTCCCCTCGTGCCTCGGGGGTTTGTTGTGTTTTTTTGTTGGCGTTGTGGTGATCTATTTATGATATTAAGCAAAAAAATTAATCATCTTTACTTTACCAGTTTATTAGCAAACTTCAATATAGCAGAGAATTCGAGATTCAGGTTTTCAGATCAATTGAAGCTCTTAGAGGCTTATGTATACTTATCAGCTCATTATTATGTCATCTTATTTCAAAATTATTATTAAGATCAACATAGTTTACTTACAAAGTTATTACAAAAAGACAGAAAAAGAAAAGATAAGAAAAATTCGAAAATATAGGTGTAAAAGTTGGAAAATGGTTTTTAGCTTATTTATAATTAAGTTATGGGTTTTATAAGGTTATAATATGAAAGAACAACAGTTTATTATACAGGAACAATTTTAATATTCAAGGTTGATAAGGGGAAACAGAGGTTATTAGCAGAAAGGTACTTTTTCGAAGTTGGTAAACAAGGGTTAGGCGTGTAGTTTACATATGTAATGGTGGTAGTGATGGAATTTAAGGTTGCCAAGAGGATTTTCCGGGATTTTTAAGGTTATAGAAGATGATGTCATATTACATGAGCAAGGAAAAGGGAGTAGCAGCTGTGAAAAGTGAAGAAAATAGGTGAAAATCGTCGAAAATGGAGGTTTTCAGCTGATTACATATGTCAAATGACGTCAGAATAAGTTGGTAGATGGCTCATTCAACGCAGAAGAGTGGATTACATAATGTACAACCTTTGAATCATTAGTAACGGAGGTGTATGTAAAAAGTTATAAGGGAAATAAGAAATTGGTGTGAATCTCGAATTTACAGTCACAAGACACATGTAACACCAAAAACCTTAACTTCACAACTCAATATCTTACTCATCACTCATCAGAAGTAGGTCTTATAGGTGTCAGAAATGATCAGTAACACGTGGGCTACAAGATGCACTTTAGTAATCAAAAATTGGAGCACATCGGAAAAAATTCGTAATCTCAAAAGTTGGGTTTCAGCTAGTTTACAAGGAAAAAATCACCTGTATTCATCTTAAGAAGTGCTGCACATTACATCATTGCGTCATTGATCACTTTTGGCTGTGAAAATTACATCATACATTAGTAACAAGATCATTACATTGCGTCATTACATGGTTTTTAGGGTTATTTAGGCGGATTTGATTGGTTTTTGAGGCTGTTGACTGTTGTAAAGATTGTTACATGTGGATATAAGTACTCCTTGATGATTTTGGGATTGTAGCGCCCTTTTCTGCATCTTATACCTTTGTTGTAGTGTTATAAATCATCATTTATTTACTATATTTGTACTAAGATCACTTAAATCCGCCCCTTCAAAAGCAAGGAGAAATTTATTTACGTGTGTTAAAGACTACAAGTCTAATTGGGAATAATACTTACAACAGTATTGCTAGTAATAAACATAGTGTGTGACTTTTTTTGCGCTTAAAATCTGGGAATAATACTTAACAACAGTATTGCTTTATTTCTCTGGTGCCTTTTATCCTTTTCTCTGTTATCACAAAGTGGTCAGCAAGTGCCCTTGTGCTGGTTTCTTTGAAGAAGGCAGTCTTTAGGCAACTTCTACTATATTACACGTAGTACATTATCCCTTCTTAGGTGTTGTAAAGCTCTTGTTGAGCTTTAAATACTACAGCGTCTTTACCCCGGGGCACTGAGGGGACCTTAGTTAAGTTAGGGTCGTGACCAGTCTCGGTATCTACCATAACCACCAGGTCACGTTGAGTGTTTTGACAACCTGATCATTTTTTGAATCGAGCGAAATTGGAATTTGGATGCGCTGCGCAGCAGGCTGCGGCCAAATTTGGCAGCTCTTCTCTTCTCCTTCGCGGTCGACCCGGTCAACCTTTTTAGCAAAGGTAGTAGTCGAAAATCATTCCCGAGCCAAAAACCGTCCGACACGACTCATACCGACACTCAGGTTGTGGGCGCGGCGCAAAAAACGCGCTTCGGCGCGCCGATTTGTAGGCGCGCCGCGGCGCGCCTAGGCGTTGAAGAAATCCCCAAAATTGGGGTCGGCGCGCCTTACCAAACAACGCACCGGATCTTTGGTGTTCTACGTCCTGTCACCAATTTTGGAGACCTGGATCCTCGCTGTGAGCTTTGAAGACAGCTCTTTTTAGCTTTTCTCACCTCTAAAAGGTAAGTTTGTGGTGGTAGATGGCTCTAACAATAAAAACATAGACTAAATGACATTGTACACACACCATTTCCGTTGTCGGCAATTTTTTTTTGGTAAGAAAACGCGCCGGGCGCGCCAAGTGGCGCCTCGGCGCGAAAAATTACACAAAAACGCGCCTCGGCGCGCCTACAAAATTAACAGCGCGCCCACAACCTGAACCGACACACATCGACATGGATTTTTGTTTTCCAAATCCCGTGTCGTAACATGAGTCATCTCGTACATCATGCCGTCCGGGAAGTGTCACCACGACACAACATGACTTCAGATGTATTTTTTTCAACCCGATTTTTCGAGTATTTTCATCTTTCACAAACCCATAATTGCCCTCTTTTCAATTCTCCATACGTGACACCATATATTCAATTCACCTTTTTTTTAAAATTCCCTTGAATTATGACTCTCTCTGACATTCAACCTGCGGACAATTGATCTTGACAATCTTAACAACTCACCTCATTTCAACTCGACTTCGACACCTCCTCAATACTTGACACACTGATGGGATGATCGCCTGGAAACCTTTGGTCATGGAAATTGAATGTATTGGTAGTAAGTAACTCGGCTGGGTATACAAAAGTTGACTATCAACTTTTACTAGTAGTTGAGTCTCTCCTTCTCTTCTTCAGCCGAGATGACAATACTAATTTTTATCATCCTTTCAACTCATACTCTTCTTTCCGGAATTGATTTATAGGCAGAGGTTTTAACTCAAAAATTTAATTCTCCAATCTTGACACACGATCAACCTAAACTGCCCAAATCAGTTATTGTTTTGATCCAATCTTACTGTGGTCGATTTGATCAAAAACATAATTTGTCAGCTAAATTGATGACTCGACCTGATACAAAACTCAAGAATAGAACAGATCGAATTCCACATTCAGTTGTTATCGGTGATCAATCCTCAACTGATATTATTTACTATCTCGACTCAAACTATACGGAGGTCTGAATCATATGGAACAAAGCTAATGGCATGGTTTGAAGATCGCATATCACAATCTGATAGATTTTAGGTGAACAATCACAATCACACATACTATCACACCAAGAATCAGCATTGCATGAAGAATTACATCTAGATCACGAATCACAATCATGTTTCAATATCCCTCCTCCCTCCTCATCCTCTCCTCAATCTAAATCAATCATACAAATCAACTCTGATAAACTTGGAAAAAGGACAAAAAATCTGAACAACCGAGAGGATTCATCAAACCTCAAAGAACCTTTTGTTCTCCCAAAAAAAGAAAGTCGCATCACATCGTTTGTTTAGGGAAAAGGAACTTGGAACACATTTTGAAATGTATTGTTTTTTCAAAAAAGATGAAGATCTACTTTTGATACACGGTCTTGCAAAAAGAGACCAGTTCTTCTTACCTATGTATCCTAAAGAACAATGAGTATCAACCAAGTTGGTTTTCTAACATCAAGCTTTTAACTGATACCCAGAATTGCTCATTTGAATACAACAAAAGTAGTCAAATCATCTTACCTTTTGACTTGTTGAAAAAATCGCTCCCTCTGGCTATGTTAATTTAATCATCAACTTTAAAATCTCAATGTTTCCATGCCATTCCTTCGAGATTTACTGAGTAAAACAATGAAAACAAATGTATACAAACTGAATACATAGATGCAGAAGTAACAAAACCTTTATGGTAATTTTCAATTGAAGGAAATTTACCTGAATTGAATGTCAAACCAATATAATACATGCTAGGATAAGATTGAATATACATATTCTATATCATCATCATTTGAATCATATACCAGATCAAATCTTTTGTTATTTTTGTACAAGTGATCAAGGAAAAATTACTGAAAAAGAAAGCAAAACCGAGAAAATCTGAACAATCAAGAAGATTTGATAAACCTCAAGCAACTTTTTGTTTTTAGGATCGGGATTTAATTTTTCAACTTGATTGTTTTCAACTTTTGATAAATCACTTTCATGAGTGATAGTAGTAGTTAGAGATTTTCTTTGTTTGATGTCTCATTAACAGGTCGAATCGCATGAGCGAAAAAAGCAGATTGACGATCTTTTGATGTTTTTGATTTTTTAAGTAATGGTTTAATCATTGATGATGTGATTGAATTAGTTGAAATCATGCATGTTAATGTGTTGGGTGGTGATGTCAAAATTGATGATCCTGCTATTGGTTCTGTTGTTCTTGTAGCTACAGCTTTATAAAAAAGTAGAAATCATTTGTTGATATTATTGAACTTAATCAAATCAAAAGAAAGTTTCCTTACTTTTCAATTCTGGCCATTTCTATAATTGCTCTTTCTTTTTCCGATTCATCAATCCTTTGTTCTTCAGCTGCATCATCTAGAAATGCAACTTCCTCATCATCTAATGCTGCCAATCGATCTTCTTTTTTTGCAAAAAAACAAAACATACAAAAGAGAATTAGTCAATTATAATTTTTTGGAAATTGGAGAGGTCTTGTTGGCTTTAATTTGATTAAGATAAGATAAGTTTTTTCACTGAATTTTAATCGTTCTTCAAATGCTTCGTATTTTTTTTATTCTTGGCTTCTTTTAGGTTCTCACATAATGATATCATTCAAGTGATTGTCTGAAGAAGTGATCGGTCAATTGATTGATCGATTGTTTAGGAAGTAATAGATCGATTTTGGTAATGGGCTGATTGGAGATGTGGTGGATGCGAGTGTTTGTAGGAGGTTGATGGTGAGGATCCAGAAAGCCTATAAGATCAAAAGAAAAACAACAGAAACAAAGGAAAAAGTCAAAGAAATCAGCTTCTCAACAAGGACAGACAAACATGGACAAAAAGGTATACTCACCTGTGGTTGTAGCAATGTAATGCAGTAATAACAGGAAGATGTTGGTTGATGTTGGTCAAGGTGAAGTGGAGTAGTGATGGATGCGCTGTGAGTAAAATAGTAAACACAAAGATCCGGGTTTGAAAAAGAGTTTGGTGTCATGTTTTTGTCGGTATGACACTTGTCGGCCGTCAGACCGTCCGCCATGACTCATGTTACGACACGGTTTTTTTGGATCAAAAATCCATGTCGATGTGTGTCGGTATGAGTCGTGTCGGACGGTTTTTGGCTCGGGAATGATTTTCAACTACACATGACATGGAAAAATTACATGTTTAAACCATGTCGTGTTTATATGTCGGTATGAGTCTATACGTACACCGTACAACATAGCACAGAACATGCACTATTGATCCTCACATCTTGGATAACAGAAAAGTGGCAAGATGAAGAAATAGTACAAGCATTCTTTCTAGGTGTAAAGTCAGCATACCCCTCAGTTCACTGGGGATGGCTATGGTACACACTATATAAGAATAATTGTCCCACATACCTACTCCTGATAATCAAAGGCTTTCTCACCAGAAGAACTATCAATCTGTAGATTCAGGACTTTGTCTCAGATACCATCAGTTATCATTTACATCTTCTACAACTCAGAAATCCTAGAACAAGCACCACCAGAACCAACAGGTAAGGAAATATCAATTGGCTTCATGGATGATGTAGTACATGGAGTAGATTCAAAAGCATTTGAGGAACACTTGATAAAACTGAAAGAACTTGTCAACCACTTCCTCAAATGGGTGCAAAGTCATGGATTAATCTTTGACAAGAAGGAAGCCCAGCTCATGCAATTCACAACCAACCCAAAAGTGAAACCCCCCTCTTTCATTATCTTCAGAGACACAGTTGCCCAGCCAAAATAACACAAGGTGAAGTGGCTTGACCCAAAACTAACTTTCAACAGCTATCTTCAACACACTAAGAAAAAAGCAAAATCCATGCTTCAACATTTCAGAAGAATCAATAAATGTTATTCAGGTCTTGCAACAAATCAAAACAGTAAAATGATCATGAAAGTCTTGATCCCTAAAGTACTATACAGAAGTATTTCCTGGTCAATTGAAAAATTCAGCAAGAAATCAAAAAGTATCCTAGGCTCCATTCAGAATGGAGTCAACAGGATTATGATTGGCGATTTTGGGGGCACATCAAACAAAACAATGAATCATGATGTTTATTGACCACCTTTCCATTAGACCGCAGCTTGAACAACACCGCAACTTTATCCCAACATGATGATCAGTGCTAGAAAATCACCACATGCAAACATTCATTGCACACAAATTGTTACAAGCACACAAGACACATCTGGGACCAATTCAGGACTTTCTACATACACTTTTAGCAATAGCAAGAGAAGATATTGAAACAATATATGCTCACCTGATAGCTCCATGGGAAGAAAGTATAGGAGAATAATCAATGTAAGAATCAAGAAAGAAGATGTCATAAAAAAGATTCCACAACAAATCAACAATGAAGAAACAACCAAAAAAACACTGGTAGTCTTCACAGATAGATCATTCATTCAGGAAGGTGGAGGAGCACTTTCAGTGTCCAAAGACAACCACAGAGCACAATCTGTTATTTATACTGACCATTTTCTAACCACAAGACTGTGCAACTAAGGATTCTCCTGGCAGCAGAGGTAGCTAATGATATTTGCAAACAGAAACAACCGCCATCAACCAATTTGGCAACTTTTAGCAACATCTATGGGGGACTGAGCCCCACAAACAACATACCAAGAAGGCCAACAAATCCAACTCCAGAACTGAGCACAAATGAGAAGACTACAGCAGAAAATGAAAATAAGATTGTACTGGAAGCCCAGACATAAAGGTATCAAGCTGAAAGAACTTGCAGGTCATATAGCAGGCAAAGTAACAAGCTTGCAAGAGCTTTCAATCATCCTGCCAACAAGTTTAGGGAGTCTCAAACTTCACACCAAAGAAAATTGGCATATCAAACTGTTCCTATTTAAACCTGGCAAGAAGGCCTTGAGGACAAAACCAAAAGTTCTATGTAGCCAAAAGCCTATGTAGCTGAACTATAAAAAGTTTGCACTCTACAAAATAGCTTGATCAAGAAACATATGAACTCAAACACACCATACTCATTTCTTTCTTTTCTGTCTTTCTACAGCTACCTTACTTCTTGATATCACCATCTAACTCTTCTTCTCTTGTTAAAAATATCCCCTTCACAAAAAATCAAAGAATATGTAATAAACAAAAACTTGATTCAAAATTAAATAAAAAAACATCATCATCATCATCAACAACAACAACAACAAAAACAAGCAAGAAAACTAATCAGAAGAAGAAAAAAAAGAATAATGTACTATGGTAATAGTAAATCAATTTGATGAAACATAGAAAAAAAAATCATAATTGTAAACCTCAATTTCATTCCTTTTTTTCTATTCTTTAAGAAAAACAAAACCTTCTTTTCTTTTCTTTTCTTTTCTATTCTTGACTTTATTGTAAAATTCAGAAATATAAAAAACAAAAGAAAAATCACACTTCACACTACATCAAAACCTAGGTCTTTTACTTCCATCATCATAATTGTTCCCACCACCACCACCTCCTCCATTTTGATGACCACGATAATCATCAAATTCTCTTTTACTACCTCCTCCTCCTCCATTTGACATATTCTGACGACTTGCCCAACCTTGACCAGGTCCAGCTCCAGCATTGGCACCTGTTCCTGCAAAGCCTCCATTACCTCCTTGAAATCCAATACCTCCACCTCTAGGTGATGCAAATCGATCGCCAAACCCACCTCGATCTCGTCCGCCCCCGCCTCCTCCGCCTCCAGGTGATCCAAAGCCGCCTCCTCTTGAACTTCCTCCGCCTGCACTTCCGAATCGATCACTACTGCTTCTTCCTCCAAAACCTCGATCTCCTCCTCCTCCTCCGAACCCACCAGGTCTTCCACCCCCACCACCGCCTCCAGGTGGCCCGTTTCTGAAACCCCCTCCTCCTCCTCCGCCACCACCACCTCTGAAACCACCACCGCCACCACCACCGCCACCTCTGAAACTTGGACCTCGAAACCCAAACCCACCGCCAATACCTGGCGGTGGAGCTTCAGCTGCTGGCACCGCTACAACTGCCTTAGGACGTCCTCCCAGACCTCCACCTAGTCGACGTGGCTTCCATCCCTTCACGGTCCGACCCCGTTCCACATCAACGAGAATCCTTCGACCCTTGATCTTCAATCCTTCTGCATCCTTGTAGGCAGCTGAATCCAAAAAAGTTGAATCACAATAGAAGGCGAAAATCCGGTGAAAGTGATAGGTTTGTTGAATCATTCGTACCGGTAGTGAGAGATCGATCGTTGTTGAAGAGTATGAAATGTTCGAGTTTTTCCAAGATTTCAAGTTCGTGATGATTTAGCAATAACACAGATAGATACCGCGAGAGGTGTTGGTTGTATATGTGTGGGTGTGTATCAGGTTGAAGGTAGAATGATGGACGTATATATAGAGCAGCAAATATATGTAAAAAAAACACGCAAACAAAAACAAAAAGGAGTTCAACTTACCCATCTCTTCAGACGACTTTTCAAAATGGTTTTTTGATCAAGGAACTCTTTAAAATTGGAAGAGAAGGGAAACTTGGAAGATTTGATTCCATATATAACAAAAATGTGTATTGATAGAAATACAAAAAAAAAGATCTCTGATGAGAGAAAGATGAAAGATGGAAGAAGTGTGTAAGAAAGAGAGAAAGAAAGAAAAAGAAAATTTACCCTTCATATCTTTTTCTCTTTCAAAGAGTATAAAAGCGTATCCTCGAGACTTTCCTGTAAGTTTATTTTTCACGATTAAAAGTTTTTCGATCGGTCCATACATATCGAATTCTTTTTTAAGATCGGATTCGGTGGCTTCGAATGATAATCGAGAGATGAATAATGTCCTATATGGATCACCAGTTGCGTTAGGATCTTCTTTAGGGTCATCTATGTACCAAAAGACAACAAAAGGTTTAGTGATCAGCCAGATGAAACAAACGGATGGAAGAGAAAAGGAAATACACCCACAAGTTTCTTGTCGTGAAGCTTTTTCTTCTTTCCTTTTGATTCGATCTTCTTGACGACGTTCGAATTGAACTTGCATAGAATCGGTTAAAGTTTCTAAAGGCATTCGATCGATCAAAGGATCTTTAGTACCGTTTTCTTGATTTATACCATCTTCATTGATCGTAGCTGCATCCAGTTTAAGTTGATCTAGTAATGGAGAAACACATGTGATATGTTTTTTATGAATCGATACATCTGGATCTCTTCCTAATGGTTTACAATATGGTAAGGGAGCACGTGGAGCGAAAAGTTTGAGTAGGTTGGGTGGTAAGAGATGGGTTCCGACCATGTTGATTGAATGAAAGTTGATTGAGAAGTTGAGTTGATGATGTGAGGTTTCTGGAAGGCTTTCGAGGTTGATGTGGATGTTGACAGTTGGATTGAGAATTGAATTGAGTTTCGATCGATTTGAGTTTTTTCTCAGTTCAAAGTGGTGCACCAGTCAAATTTAAATCAAAAATCAAAATCAAAACACTTGGGTTAGGTCTCACTCTCAATTACATATCACACTCACCAGAAATATTGAACTTGACAAAGATAGCTTGGAGATGCAAACAATTGACATGGATGTACTGTAGCTCTGATTGATGATCATGATCATAGTCTAAAATTCCTAAGACGTGGTAATGGCAGATTTAAACTATTATGAAAATATTGCAAGGTTGACTGTGTATCTCAGTGAGGAAATTCGATATTTTCTACCAATTTTTGGATTGGATTGTTAGGTGTTTTATGGGTCACTCTCGATATTATCTCAACTTGAATTATGAGAAACTTGAGGAGTGAAATGTGTAAGGTGATTGATATCCATGATTGAAAAGTTGAAGAGTCCATAGTGAAGTTACAAATGCCATCAGGCTGTGCCTTGTGAAATGAGACATAAAAAGAATGGTTTGAAAAAAGGATGACAATTTGTAGAATATTAGATGGAGCCAATGAATAAAAAACAAAGTGATATGCACGCACATTTTTTAAAACAAACTACCAACACCAGTTTCATAAAGGTCATTGACCATTTCCACTGAAAAGCTTCATGAGTGGTATCTAAACTCCAGAAAGATTGGATGTTGATGCCACCAATTGCATAATATCTGGATTAAAGAGCTGGCAATGTATTGAATGTTATGTCGATCCAGGCTCTGAGAACACGATTGTGAGGACATAGACGAATTCATTGTATCTCAGATTCAGGGTATGTGTTTTGACATGGCACCTCTCCAAGTGAGATATCAAGGAGATACCATGATGATATGGCAGTTGAAGATGGTGATGGAGTGAAACAGGTTGACAAAGTTGAGGTGTGAACGTCCGAAGAGAAGAGAACCATTTGGCCGCCAAGAACAAAGATACGATGATGCTGGTACATAGAAGATCTTCATGAGGGGCCTGCGGGTGAAAGACCCTTGTATCATCAAAGCTCCAAAGCACAACATTCTGGAGAAAGACCCGTATATTACCAATAGATATCAGGGTTGAGGATGGCAACAAGAGTTTTTCTCATACGTATTTCTATCTTGCGAGTGATCAAAGAAATACCAAAGATTTAAAACAGTTCCACAAGACTCCTTCCATCGAAGCCTATCATCATTCCACAACTTTTGCCATCCTTCTATCACATTTTCCATAAATATTTCACTCTCTTATTTTTCAGTTAAACAACAATGGGTAAGAAAGATATATGCATCTAAGAACATTGATAATTTTATTCTAATCAATTATCAAGCTCTCTCTTCAACTTGATCCCATTCTTTTAGGTTTATTTTCTCACTTTTCTAAAGAACATCGAGCCGTAAGTTTTTGCATTGTCTCACATTTTCTAAATACCTTTGCAACTCAATCAACTGGCTCTTCCTTTGAATTTTTAGAATGCTGAGTTTGAACAATTAACTCGAAGAGGTCCAAACGAAGGTTCACGAAAGGCTAGGTAAGTTCAATGTATTTCATCCTTTTTCATATTTTCTTTTTTTATCTTATGTTAACTTCTTTGGAATTTCTTCTTAGTGTTACACATCAATTATTAGCTGGTGCTGCTGCTTATGCTGCTTGTAAAGCTTATCAAGATCACAAGTCAGTTAATATCCTTCAATCCGAATGTTCTTATAAGTTTCTGAAACAAAAGAACACGATTCTTTTTTGTCTGGTTGTGTTTTGGTTGTTAATCTTGTAGGAGGAGACATGGAAGACCTGTTAATCATGCTCAGGTCAGTTCATAATCCTTGACTTAATCATCTTCAGAAAATCATTTCAGAATTATTCAACGTGTATCTCTCTCTCAACAGGCTAAGCAAATCGCTTGTGGATTGGCTGGGTAAATTTCTCACAAGCTCATAATCGACTATCTATATGGGATAACTCAAGCCCAATATAATTAATCATGGATTATTTTGTAGAGTCATGGTAGATCGACTTATTGAATCTCGTGGTCTTACTTCAATTGATAACCACAGGGCTAAAGACGCTGCAATGGTAGCAGTTATGGTTAGTTTTTTTTTTGAAAAAATAAATAAAAATAATTGTGTGTTGATATGGAAATTGAAAGTGGTTATTGATTATAATTTATTTCTCATGGTTTTTGTAGAGTGCGCTTGATAGGGATGGGTATTGAGCTTGTGATTAGTTTATGGACTTTGAATTGGTTAAAATATGTAAAATCAGATAAGAATAACATGATGTGAATCACAATCAGCATGCTTATTTCAGAAGTTCTTTGAAACAACGTTCTGGCTTCGGATGATTGACTTGATAGAAAAGAACGCACTTGTAAGACTTCAAGTTAAGCTCGGGTAACAACATCCTTGAATTGCACCAACTCCCCTTTCGCGCTGCACCTCACTGATATTCATGGCACTCTCAGGGCCTTGTAGTCTTCTCACTTCCCTTGTGAGGGGTCACCTACAGTCTGGCTGACTCTTCACTAAAAAGAAGTGTGTAAAAGACTAGTAAGAAGTCTTCACTGGTACACCCAAGTGAAGACTGCAGTTAATTGACCTCTAAGGAGAGGATTTGATGCCAGTGGGATGGCTGAGTAATCCCTCTAAGGATCTTACTCTG
This sequence comes from Melampsora larici-populina 98AG31, assembly GCF_000204055.1. Classification (NCBI taxonomy): domain Eukaryota; kingdom Fungi; phylum Basidiomycota; class Pucciniomycetes; order Pucciniales; family Melampsoraceae; genus Melampsora; species Melampsora laricis-populina. The sequence goes on from NW_006768778.1 coordinate 642,437, forward strand.
AGCTCTGGTTGATCTTACAACTCTGGAGCCTGCAGTACTTTAGACTCTGAGGATTCAGAGGTGCCGCGGGGTACTTTAGACTCTTTTAAAGAGGAACCCTTTGTAAATTCCAAGCTTGTTCTGTTAGCTATTGATCCCACCAGCTCAGAACACTACTTGAGGTTTTACAATAACCTGAATAAGAAGTAGAACTATAATAATCAAGATACAACTGAATCACTATACTCAATATTCTTGGTAAAGAATCAAGTAAGATGTGATGAGGAGTTGTGGTATGATAATATGTTGTTCTTCTTCCAGAGTGGGAAGAAGAGGGGTTCATATATTCCAGACCTAGGCGTCAACTTGTGGTTGGCGCTTAGGTTTGCTTTTCTTTTGAGTTAGGTTTGGGTTAGGTTTACTATGAGGTTAAGTCATAGTAAGTCTTGTTACTTAAGTGACTCTTGAAACTGAGCCATGAGTTGTAATTCTTATGGTTTTAAACAAGTTTCATATATTTACATATTATTTACATATGTATTACATGTATTTACATGTGTGTTTGTTAGTCCGTGGTAGGGCTGTGACCCGGACCCGGCCCTGCCCGGCCGAGTCTGCCCGAGGGTCTCTAGGAAGCTCACAGTCCGCGCCCTGGGGCACTTAAACCTAACCTGATGAGAGTGACAAACGCCCTGCGGGCGTCCCGGGCGACCTGCCCGGCCCGGGCAGCCGACTCTCATTAGGCCATTTTCTCTCACGATTGTCGCGATTGGAGTAGATTCTCGATCAACAAGTTCCTGTCAGATCGTCTCATATTGTTTTATGTCAACCTCATCGCCTAGAATCCCTGTCACAAGATCTGCTTCTTCTTTACATCGTTCTGTCATGTCTTCTAGTATTGCTCCCTCAGATTCCATCTCCGAAGTGGCCTCCAATACTACAACTACCGCACGTTTGTCTTGGGTGTGGCAATACTTTGTCACCGAAGAGGTCGACGGCGTCCTCAAGAACGTGTGCCGAGCTCAACAAGGCTTCATCAACGCCAACACCGCTGCCAACAACGCCGACGCACCCACTGTCATCTGCAACAAAGCTCTTGCTATCGACAAGAACGGCTCTACAAAATCGATGAGCCGACATCTTGATTGTGCACATCATATTGAACCGCCTGTTCAAACCAATCAACCCAGCATTGCGGCCTTCTACATCGACGGGGAGCCAGTCCAAGTAGGTTTTTTTCACACTTTCGTTGTTTTGTACTTTGTTTTTCACTGACTATTATATTTACTTTTCTTTTTTGTCTTTTCTTTCATTTTTCCTTCTTTTTTATTTCCTCTTGTAGGTTCAACCTCTCAACAGAGCCAACCTCAAGGAGGCTCTCATCCGTTTGGTTGTTAATCGAGAGGTTCCTGTCTCTTTTGCCAACGGCAGGGAGTTCCGCGAGATCATCAACATGATCAACCCCGCGGCTTTTGCCATACTTTCTAAACGAACTGTGATTTCCGAAGGAATTCTAACCACCTTCCGAGCCAAACAATCAGCCATCATCAACCTTCTCTCTTCTGTCAAGCATATCAGTATCACATGCGATGGATGGACTTCTCCAACCAACATCGCGATGCTTGGTGTGACCGCGCACTGGATTTCTGACGACTTTAAGCTCCGTGGTATTACTCTTGCTTTGAAGCCAATCGATGGACCTCACACCGGTTCCAACTTGGCTTCTCACCTCAAGCAAATCTTGGACTATTTCCACATCTCCGAGCGCTTATATTGCATCACTGCCAACAACGCATCCAACAACACCACCATGGGCCAAGCCCTCTCGACCATGATTCCTCACTTCGACACTTCTCAAAGTATTCATGGATGTATCGCACATGTCATCAACCTTGTGGCCAAGGCTGGACTTGCTGTCTTTGATTGAAAGGATCAATTTTCATCCGTCAACGCTCTCAATCCTGCCATACCTCAAGATCCATCTTCTGTTCCCTTGTTTGTTGAACCTACCTCCACTGCCGAGATCAGAAGCATACTTACTTGAATCCGTGGATTTCACAAGAAAGTCAAGCACAGTAGCCAGCTCAAGACCTCCCTCGACAATGCGATTGCAAGCTGTGGTGTGTTGGAACAGAAAGTCAGTTTAGTTCATGAGGTTTCAACTCGATGGTCATCAACCCACGCATCACTTGCCCGATTCATTCACCTTCAAGTCGTCTTAGATTATCAGTTTAATTGTAACCCACCACTTGAGGCTTTCAAACTTGATCACGAAGAGTGGGCTTTGGTCAAAAACTTAGTCCAGTTTCTAGCTCCTCTTGCTGCCGTGACCAAACGTATGGAAGGCCATTTGTATCCGACTTTCTCTCTTGTTATGCCAGACTATCAGTGGCTAGTGGCACGGCTTGAAGCTGTAAGTATTTTTTGCTCTATTCTTTACATTTTTTTTTCTTCTTGTTTATTTCTTTTGTATGAATCGTTACTGATTTTAGCATTTGTTTGTTTCTAGGCCTGGGTTGATTCAAGATGCAAGGAACTCAAAGCTGCGATCATGCCGATGGTCAAGAAGATCCTTCAATATCAAGAGGCTGCCCAGACGAAGGCAGCCTACGTATGTTCAGCAATCCTCGATCCCCGTCTTAAACTTAACGCCATCAAAGCTCAGACTATGGAATCACTCGGTTGGGGACAAGAAGATTTGATTCAATACTTCACTGATCACGCCGCCAGATTCAGACCAGCTCCAGATCCCGACATCGAGATCGTCAAAAATGAAGAAACCCTCGACGCTGATCGTCCCCAACACTTCATAAAACGTCGCAGAACCATCCCGATTGAGCACGAGGTAAATGAATACCTCACTGCACCACAAGAGGATGAGACTTGTGACCCACTTGTTTTCTGGCAAACTCACGAACGTCACTGGCCCAATCTTACTCGAATGGCGAAGGCAATGCTTGCTGTACCTGCCACGAGTGCTCCTTCGGAGAGTAGCTTTTCTAACGCATTGAGAGTTATGAGCGATCACCGAGCCTCTTTCACTCCTACCAATCTCGAGGCTCAAGTCTGTCTCAAGAGCTGGAATAAAGTCTTAGTTTAATATTACTTGATGAAGTATAATCGACAAAGTTGTTCTTTATTTTCTTTTTCATAATCAAATAGGTTCTTGATTAAATACACGAGAATTTAAAGTAGAGGCAGAGTTTCTTTTTATCTAAGTAGGTGCTCAATCTTGTCCTCTCTTGTTATCGAGTTTCTTGTTATCCAAGTATCCTATCAAAGTCGTTTTCTCTTGTTTTCTAAGTAGGCTCTCAACAGGATAAGTCCTCATTGATTTGGAAATACCAGTCTCAAAAGTTATCCCCCGTTCAAGTTTTATTGCCCCTACCAGTGAGCCTCGATCAATTTTTAACTTTTACGTGAGCCTCAATCGAGTTTTAAGTGAGCTCGAGTCATTCTTGCCCCTAGATGTGAGCCTAGAGCCGCCAGGCCCCGTGGCCGGGCTTTCAGGGTGTGCCCCGGTCGGCCATGTGCATTTTTTGGAGGCCCTCGGGTCTACCGAAGCCGGATCTGGCCCCCAAGGCCGGCCACGAACTCTCGGGGCCGGGCCACAGCCCTAGTCCGTGGTCCTGTACACAGGGCTCAGGGTCAACACTTGACAATTCTATAAGGCTGGTATGCTTATAGAATTCCAAATTTAGCAGAATGGAAATGTTACGTGTATGTAGATTTCACTACACCTCCTTGACACACTGTAATAAACTGCTCACGTGCCCTGTCCACTATTTTGGTCAGTAATTTAACAAAATAGTAGATTACTAGTACACAATGTCACACTATGTATGTAATCAAAGTTGCACTAGATATGTAATATCTTATTAGATTTCTTTTCCCAGTGTACAAATGAGTATTACCTCAATTGAATCAAGGATGTGTTTGAAATTTGTACTTGCAGGGTTCTTCTAAAGAAGGAATCTAATTGTTTCAATGAAAATTTGAAATAAAGATTAGTATTTTGATTCTAAAAACTAAGGAAATACTTGTGATCACAATTAAATGTGATCTTAAAAAATAAGGGGAAAGAAGAAAAAAAATTCTAGAATTTGAAGGAAAAGAAATAGATATTTTTGGTATTTTTTATTTTTTTATTTTATTATATAAAAGAGAAGTAGAGTAAAAAAAATGAGACTGGACAGATAGAGGTCTGTAGGAACAAAAAACCGGATGAGGCCCCCAAATTGTGAGGGGTCAGCTACAGTCTGGCTGACTCTTCACTAAAAAGAAGTGTGTAAAAGACTAGTAAGAAGTCTTCACTGGTACACCCAAGTGAAGACTGCAGTTAATTGACCTCTAAGGAGAGGATTTGATGCCAGTGGGATGGCTGAGTAATCCCTCTAAGGATCTTACTCTGAGCTCTGGTTGATCTTACAACTCTGGAGCCTGCAGTACTTTAGACTCTGAGGATTCAGATGTGCCGCGGGGTACTTTAGACTCTTTTAAAGAGGAACCCTTTGTAAATTCCAAGCTTGTTCTGTTAGCTATTGATCCCACCAGCTCAGAACACTACTTGAGGTTTTACAATAACCTGAATAAGAAGTAGAGTTATAATAACCAAGATACAACTGAATCACTATACTCAATATTCTTGGTAAAGAATCAAGTAAGATGTGATGAGGAGTTGTGGTATGATAATATGTTGTTCTTCTTCCAGAGTGGGAAGAAGAGGGGTTTATATATTCCAGACCTAGGCGTCAACTTGTGGTTGGCGCTTAGGTTTGCTTTTCTTTTGAGTTAGGTTTGGGTTAGGTTTACTATGAGGTTAAGTCATAGTAAGTCTTGTTACTTAAGTGACTCTTGAAACTGAGCCATGAGTTGTAATTCTTATGGTTTTAAACACGTTTCATATATTTACATATTATTTACATATGTATTACATGTATTTACATGTGTGTTTGTTAGTCCGTGGTCCTGTACACAGGGCTCAGGGCTGACATCCCTCAAATCCATAAAATATAGTGCGACTAGAACCGCACCTTACGCAGCCATTGTCAAGTCAATGTACGCCTGTCCCTGCAGATTTAGCGTCCTTGGATGAACAGTCCGCAGCCCCTGCTCTCCGGAGGACATGAGATAAATAGAATGTGGCTGGTATCTTCATGCGAGCAATAATAAACATCAAGTATTTATCTAGCACAGTTGCTTCATCGTGTGTGCAACTGGCCCCTAGTACATATATGGCGTCAATTCCTTATCTAAAATATGGGCCAGACTTGCATAGATACTGTTCAATCCTTTTCTGCAGCGGTTAACGTCGCATCAGGGCAATTTCAGTGCTTTTTCAAGGAATAGTCTGAGGCACGTTGGAGCTTTTAAAAGTCTCTTAGAGTTTGACCACAAATTGCTAAGATTAACGCATGACGGCCCCGGAGGGTCTGACTCGAAACTGCAACAACCGGAAGCCCGATGGGGCGGCTACTACAACTAAGATAATATACCCTAATAGGAATGGGAGGGATGGTGGGCACAAAAAATTTGTATCTAATTTTATAAACTTTGTTATGGAGATGAAGAAACAGATAGCTGAAAACCGTGAGAACAAAGTAGATGAATAAAATAAGAATAACAAATCTGAGTAAAAGAGGAAGAAGATTACAACAAGACTGGTTTTTTGTATAGAAGGTAAAGAGCTACGCGTAACCATTGCTGTGCTAAAAACCGTGAGTTAGTAAGATCTTCTCTGGGATTTTTGGGAGCGCTTTTCAGCAAACTCAGATCAAATTCCAAAGCCACTTCACCTGGCCCCGATTCCTGTAAGTTAAAACAAGTTCCAACTACCAGTTCAGTCTGTGATTGATTTGCACTTTTCAATTTTGATTGTTCCTGTTCTATTCTAAAAATGTTTTGTTATTGTTTGCATTTGAGTTGACAATTATTTTTTGCCTTGTTAGGGCTCAACCGTGCCTTTCACATCTTGTGGAACGCAAACAACATACTTTTCCATATTGCGGGATTGACACCTTACTTTCAGTTTTATAGTTTTTAACCCCTAGCCCCTGACCCTTTATTTTTTTTTGTTCTTTGAAAGATTGAATTAATTCTGTGCTGTTGTTAAACCACCAATACAACTATCTAATTTTTTTAATAGTTTATTGAGGGATGTTATTGTTACCTTTGCATCATTGCAATTCACTCCTTGGTTTGAGTGATCTGCAATATTTGATGGCCAGCTTTTGAAAACCTGACTTCAAAATTTGTGTTTTGGCCTTGGTGTACATTTATTTTTCACTCCTATAATCTTGACTTACTTTCATGAATCCCTTCTTAAGATTTTTTTTGGTTATATGTGCCCAAGTCTGGTATCATATCAGAGAATCCAAAAGACTTTGTGCAAGATGTCCACTTGACTTCTGTAGGGTGGATTGGGTCCTTGCACCCTTGGACAAGCCAAGGTGAGCAACTCTCTTTAATGAGTTCACATGTGGCACTTGAGTGATCAAGACATCTGCTCAAAGGTGCTCTTCTTACAGTATGTCAGGGGGGGCGTGGGGTGGGGTAGTGAGGGGCCTCTAGCCCAGGGTTGGTTTCTGTAAACCAAGCTTCCCTGGCCGGAGTCTTTCATTGGGTTGGTGGGTGTGACACCTTTTTGTATGGTGGGTGGGGTAGAGCAGAAACCTATCGTGCTGAGCTGAGGTAGTGTGATCTTCTTGAAGACTTGCAGTGAGAGTCAGTTGCTCTGACTGGCATGAATGAATGGATGTGAAAAACCTCGCACCTTGTGATGAGCAAAATGTTTCTACACAATTCTTCTGATGTGTCTTTTACAGGTTGGACAAGTCCTTCATGGACGAGTCAACCACCTGTGAGATAGTGGTTTTGATGATGGATAATCTTTTCATCTTGAGTTACATATCAACCTACATGAGTCATTATGAATTCCAAAGTCATAAGTATTCACAATACTTTTCATACATCAACCTGGCGTTCTCAATTATTTCGCTTCTCTTCAATTATCAGTCACGTTGACAAAAGGAGACGCGGGAGGTTAAAAGAAAAGACACACACCACTCCCCGCGGGGGTCGAACCCGCAATCTTTGGATGCCACAATCGAGCGTAGAAGTCCAACGCCCTACCTTTAGACTAGGGGAGCACATGTCAAAAATGTCAGTTTTGCCTACATAATGCTAGTACGAGCAGAAGGCTTTTCACCATGGACTCCACATTGACGATACATGATTCACTGACGAAGATGATGGATGTAATGTTGAAGATCAGAAACCAAAGTTGATACTTTCAAGAGTGAATTTGAACGAGTGAGTTTTTTATTTTCAAGGAGTTGAGAATGAATCCAATCCAGAAAATCTGATACTGATTCCTAAAAGTTGATTGGAAGCCAGTTTACCAGAATTGAGATTTGATTGAACTCATCAAGACTTTCTTACGATCAAGCTACCGACCTATTCGAAAGACAACAATCTCGAGAAGATACTTTAGATGATGATAAGACGATCCACTTCACACTTCAAAATATTTAATCATCTTTATCAAACCAGATTCATTCCAAATCAATTTAAACTATCAAATCAAACTTCATTTCTTAACGGTTATCAGAATCGATCTCCTCAGAAAATCAAAGGCTTTCATCTATTCCATCATCAATCAAATCAAACTATCAATCACAGTCAATCAGAATCAGAATCGAAACCAGAATCAACATCAACATCAAATCATCAACTCATTTCACCTTATTCACCAAAACATGAAATCAATTCATTCAAAAAACCATTCTACATCACCAACCAATCCAAGTTTTCACTCAACCCTACCATCTATCAATCCTTATCAAAATCAAGACTATCGATCTTAATAGTCTTAACGACCATGTCAAGTTACGCAGTTTACCCGAACCCTACCACCGATCTCATAAACCAATCACATCAAATCACCATCTTATTATCGACGGCCTTGGGCACTTTTTTGTCTTCTGCTTCGGCAAATACGTTTAATCAAATCTTAGAATCTCCTATGGATGCTCAAATGAATAGAACAAGAAATAGACCGATGGTACGGAAATTGATCTCAAGTGGTCATGCTACTACCTTTGCTCTCCTCTCTGCTCTTTCGGGAACCAGCATTCTATACTTCGTTGTGAATCCGATTGCATCTTACATTTCCATGATCACCATCTTGACATATGTGTTGATTTATACACCTTTAAAGCGGATCTCGATTCTCAATACTTGGATCGGATCTATAGTGGGAGCTTTACCACCCTTAATCGGATCAATCTCAGCTGCTGGTCATCTAAATTCTTGGAATGCGTTGTTTCAACTTCATTCTTGGCTTATTCCCATCTTATTATACGTTTGGCAATTTCCTCATTTCAATGCTTTGTCTCATACGATCAGAAGAGATTATGTGAAAGCAGGTTATATGATGTCATCAAGTTTAAATCCTTATTTGAATTCTAAAGTTTCCTTAAGATATTCTTTATTATGTTTTCCTTTATGTAGTTATCTTATACCGGTTTATGAACTTTCGAATTGGTATTTTGCTTACCTTAGTTTGATTCCTAATCTTTATTTATCTTTACCGGCTTTTAGGTTTTGGTGGTCTTCTTTAGATTCAGCTTCGGTTTGGATTAAATGCTTGGGTTGGTTTATGAATCAGAATAAGAATGGAAAAAAACATTATTCGAAAGATTTAGAAGCTAAGAAATTGTTTTGGGCTAGTTTGATTCATTTACCTAGTTTATTAATCTTAATGATTCTTTGTAGACCTTAATATGATTTACCACAAAACAAACTGGTTACTTTTTATTCTTTCTCTTTTTTTTTATTATAAAAATCATTTTTTTAACATTATAAGCATATGGAAAGATAGATTGTGTGTAGGTGCAGCATAAGTAAAAGAATTGATGATTTGTTTTAACAATCAAAGTTGATCAGACTTCAACACCTGAAAGTGCTCAGAAGATCTTGTTGCGGGGTTTGGGAGTGACGGCGCACCAGCACGGTAATTTTCTTAAAAGAAAAAAAGAAAAAAAGACACTGTAGTTGTCTTCAAGACATTCAAAGGTTAATGAAGGTTGTTCAGCCTTTGATTACAATCACAAGAAGATGGATTAGATTAAACTCCTTCCAGGATGTGCATTGGGCTTCACATTGATGAGCCATTGAATCCAAGCTATTGAATATGAGAAAGCTCAGCTGATTGGATTCAGTTTGGGGTGTTGTAGATGATCTAGCAATTGAGCTGGGTGATTGAAGTTGATGATGTTGTTGGGCAAACCAAGGGAATAGCAAGTTTTTTTTGTATCAAGCTCTCACCCAGATCTAAACCATGGCCCATACCTACCCCGAGCTCTGTCTTATGGAATTAGAAAATTCATATCAACTTGACTGATCTTGTCTGCTTAACTAAGCCTCTCATGCACCCTTGTCTGTGCCCCCAAAAGAGGAATCTATGACTCAAATGGGGTTTTTGGCTGTGTGATAACAGAAATTAAGTCAAGTGAATCTGAGGTTCCACATTGCTTAGCTTCTCCTTTGAGATTTGAGGAAGACCTGGAGATATAAGTGCTTCAGTCTTGGTTTCTTGTTCTTCTTCTCAAGATTGGGCTCTAATTCTTGACACAGGAGCAACTTGTCAAATGCTCAAAGTCAAGATCAGATTCTTTTATCTATCCTCCCTCATGAGGATCAACAACACCAGTAAACAACTCAAATCAGCCAATGAAAATGTGTCCTTAGCTGTGCATAGCCATGGAGTTGTTAAGTTGTTGGCCAGTGATAAAACACCCTTTGAAATCCAGAACAGCCTTCTTGTTTGGGCCTAAACTTTCAAGAAACCTCATTGCTGGTGCTTTGTAAACACCAAGGTGTGTGTGGGGTTTCTTTTGGCCATAGCACAAATTTTTCTTTAGTGTCAAATTTTGTTACAATTTTCAATGGATTCATCTCCAACAACAATTCCATGTTCATTCTATTATTTTTTTCCCACTACCATGTAATGATGGTCAAGGAATCCTTTGATATTTAATTCATCTTGATACATCAACAATAAATGTTTGAACTGAGCTTCAAAGACTGACATAAAAATATCATGCCTAAGAACATCTTCCTTGCTTGTAAATTTGTCATAAAGGGTTTTGAAGGTTTTATAAAACAGCTTCCAGGATGCTTGTTGGGCCAAATAATTTACATGCTCTTCCATTGTGGCTTCCCATTTGAACAAGAAATGATTAAGTCCCCAGCAGATTAGGTCTAATTCAAGCTCATCACAAGGGTTTGGGCTCATGAGAACACCAGTTTGCACAGAGTTGGTCAAATCTGTCACTCGAATATCATTCCAGTAAGGAAGTCGGGCTCTAACTGGGAAGTGTTTGAACAATTATTTTGCTCAAACCCTGACAGGGATGGTGGAAGAGGTAATAACTTTGAGTCTCAAAACATTCATGTTTAAAGATTTCTTTGGATAATTGACTGAGAGAAGAGGTTTGAACATATCAGTTATTTATACTTCAAAATTAAATTGCACACAACAAGTACACACATGTATTGTACATGAGTCATCTCATATTTGCAGTATGTATGTGCCAAGTGCATCACTTTGATGGATGCTACAAGACCATCTCTTGAGACCCTTTGTTTGAATTCAAGGGGGTTTGTACAATAGACTTAGCATTTGTGACATAGTTCTATAAGAAGGTAATGAAAGCTTTTTTTATCAAACTTTAGCAGGAGTACAAACAAAGTCTGCTCATAGGCAACACATGGAAGAAACATGGTCTTTATATCACTTCATCATTTGAGTCTAATCACATATCAAGGGGAGTACAGCGGGCAATGTGAACATGGAGAAAGTACCTGCAGCTTAATTACACAAAACTGGGAAGAGATTTTGGGAACCAAAGCTTTGTGAGGCTTGGCATCTATCACAAGTCTTGGTCAGATCTGAGATAGTTTTGTATCAATATGTAGTGAGTTGGGTATGCGGGAAACTCCAGTCAACAACTATTTGGATTTATTGCTTGGAATATACAGCCGTTCCAACAATTATCGGCAGAAATCTTCATTGGTCTGTTGCATCCAAATTTAATCTAAAAGTCAAAAACTAGTTAAAGCCGGCTCAAAGTGACAGGTCTCCCAGGCCTCCTTGTTCATTTGTGTGCAAAACTGGGTTTAATCCAGTTTTGACCTCTCTAAATTTAACCTCGAGAGTGACACACAATCAAAGAGTTCTGCCGTTAATTGTTGGAACGGCTGTAACAATGACAGCACACATTTCAATTTCAGAATTTTTAACAAATTACAAAGTGACCATGAGACAAAAACATTAGGTGGGTCTTGTTGTATGAAAGTGTATTCAGGACTGCAGGTCAAAGAAACAGAGGAGTTTGCCAAAGAAGACAATGATCAATCTGTGTGTGTTTAGTACCTTGTGTTGTCAGATAAAATGTTGTGCTGACTCTGATAAGACTGTCTATCTCTGATGAATGTCCAAATTTTTCAAAGGGACAGCTGTCTTTATTGCTGAAGTTCAAAGGCTATACATAATTTCTGTGAAATGTATTTTGTGTGTGCACATTGATGTGCTAACAGGGAACAGACAAGGTGTATGTAGTGGGTGACTGACCTTCCTTGTTTAACTACCAGAAGGAAGTTACGGTGTAGTAGATGGGATGCCTAGCACACCATGCAGAGCTCCCCATCTACAAGGCCGGTTTGTCCCACCCCCTCAGCCCTCACGGCTAGGGTTAACCTCAAGAAACCTACAGTCTTTCCTAATCAGAAAGGTTCTGAGTTTGCTAGGGCATTCCATATACACACATGCACTACTTATTGTGTAAACCAGGGGGTAAGTGGCATGTTCCCAAACTATGATCAATAATGACAGACACATTCCACTTTTCAATTGTTTTGAGACGTGCCAGAACCTGTTCAGGGGGAGCCAAACAGCTCTTGTTTCCTGGATGAAAAAAACACTGGATGTTAAACCATCTTGAACTCATTTAGATGCCTGTTCAAGGAATTTCTGATCTGTCCCTGGGGAAACCACTATTTACCGCCCGGAATGAAAAAACCCAACACCCCCTTGTCGGATACCGCCCGGGCGGTAAGCATGATGCCGCCCGGTTTTAAATCTCAAATAATTGTAGATAGAAGTACAAGTTCTCATAGTTCTCATCTCACTCTCATTGTTTGTGGGTCCTTAATGTATTGTAGAAGCCGTGTTTATTTAAACGCATTGTTTATTTCACCACAAATAAACCAAAAACAACAAGACATAATAGACAAAGATTGAATCGCACACAAAACAGCCAATGTGATATCAAACTAAACTAAGATTTTCCCACACTTCCAACTCTTTGTGGAAAGCCTGGACCCATTGCGGTATCTGAGTGCTATTAAGCACTTCTGAATTCAAAACCCGCCCATAAACTTCAGGATACGGCACCAAATCATGCCCAACACCTAAACTGACAAAATGATGATTGTTCACAAATGCTAGTACTATTGGAGATTGATTGTTGGGAGGTGTTCGATATGGGAAGAAGCTGTAACAGCTGCTTCTAGACGGAGTGAAAAGGATCACTGGCCGATCAAATGCACTGGCAATAACAAAGCCCAGTGTTGGCATTCTCAACCAGTATGCATCGGTGCAAGAGATACCCTCATGATCAAGCCAACCCATTATTTCTTTTACAAATGTTTCCGCCAACGATTGTTGAATCTTTGTGTTTCTCCGTGGTCGCTTGGAAGGTGTGGATAACAACTTGACATGATCTTGGGCGTTCAGAGTGAGTTCAGCTTGAAGTTTTTTACGGATCACAAGGTAGGCGTCATTTGAAAAGTTGTCCATCAATGCTGCGATGGCATAGAATCCACAATTACCAAATGGTGGAGGATCATGGATCGATTGGATGTACGGCGCAATATGGGCTGGAAGTTGATTCAATATTGCTTGATTCTTGGAAGTGTGAAGACCGCTTTTCACAAGCCAAGTATCCTCCTCCTTGGCCTCGATCTCATTCTCGACCTTGTCCTCTTCCTCAAAATCCATGTCGACCGGAAAGACCATTGTTCCAAATTTTCGACTTGCTTCAAGAGTTGCTTTGACCTTAGGATTGTTTCGAGGTACCCCAAGATCCTCGGAAATCAAACATAGGCTGACTTCAGGAACGAGGACAGATTTGATGTAGTCATCAGGTGTAAGAGGTGCGGCAAGTTCATTGGTGAGAGGGTGTTTTGATGATTCAGATAAAAAGAGCCGCTCAAGCTTCAAAACAATAACTTCTAGCCCTTTGTATCCATAGCTGAGAGATCAAAGGGTCAGTGATCCAAAATCAGCGCTTAAACAAATTGATTTGGTGGACTTACTATCCAGGTTGCTCCACCTCAAACCCATCAAACTGCGCGGCCACACTCATCCGGACACCAGTTTTACGTCCCTCTCTTGCGAGTTTCAAGTAATCTGATCGCGTCTTTTGCTTGATGATTTTCAAAAGAATGTTGACATGCTTGTCTATGCGGCTGTTTTCAAAAACAATAGATATCAGTGTCCTGGCTTAAGTAGACTCGAAAAACGTAGATGAAACATACCTTTCAAGTAATTCAAAGTCAATTGATGTTGGCCATCCTTGACTAACACCATGAGGTATGACATCGCGTTCCGCATCGTGGAGTTCACAGAAAGATGCCCTTTGAAGCCACTAGAGAGAGAAAATGTTAATAAAAAAGGAGTCATTTGTATATCAAAAAGAAAATATTCACCGGTAGATGTATTGCACCTGGGCGACCAATACCCTTTGTCGCATCAGGCATCACAATAAGTTCCGCTTGCATCTTCAAGAGTTTCTTTGAAGGGTTAGGGGGCATTTCTTCGTCACAAAACGGACACAGGACTTTGCCATCATCTGATTCGTTCCACAGGTTGGGAAGAAGTGAATCTTCACTATTATCTTCAATCGCATCAATTGTTCCGTTGTTTGTCTGTTGAATATTCTTGTTGTTCTCTTCAAATTCCTTTTCAATTTCTTCAAATTCCTTTACAATCAAGTCAATATCTTCTCTTCCAATCTCCCTATCTTCATCTTTAACATTCTGATTCACTTCAATTTCGTCATCTTCATCAGGAACATCACGTTTAGGGCATGTGGTCCGAGTGTGACCACTCTGTCTACAAATACTACATTTGTTGACCCGTTTCTTCTTGGCTTCTTTGACTTCATCCTTTGAGTTGTTCTTTTCAATATCATCTTGTTCTACATCCAGATCTTCATCTTCAACATACTCAAGATCTTCGCTTTTGGAGTCGGCACCGTGATCTTCAGCAGGTATTTCACGTTTAGGGCATGTGGTCCTAGTGTGTCCGCTCTGTTTACAAATACTACATTTGCTGACCTTTTTCTTCTTGGCTTCTTCGACTTCATGCTTTGACTTGTAACGGCCATATTTAGACGTAGCAGGCTTTTGAGTATCGGTTCGTGGACAACCACGATTGTTGACCTTGACAACGGGGGGTAAGATAGGTACTAGAGCAAATCGACCGGTCTTCATTAAGTTTATCTCTTCATAAATCTTCCTGAGTGATTGTTCTGGCAGTGAAAGTAATGAGTCGAATTTCAGACGGGCAGCAGTCTCAAGTCCTTCGCGAGATTCCGGAGGGATGTCCATGCCCAATCGCCATTGATCGTGAACATGATTGAGAGATAGGAATTTGGATGTGTTGCGTTCAGAGGCGATGTCATGTGAACAGGGCAATCCCCAACTAGTTCGAAAAGTGCCAGTGCAAGTTGTGTTGTAATGTGGCTGTGAGAGTAAATCGAGTTGTTCCTTTATCTTCTGGATCGCGAAATGAGTAATGTGACCGTGGAGGTTTTCTAGAAAGTCTGGGACATCTTGAAGAGTCTTACCACGTTCAATGCCTGAAGAAACAGTGATCTCGTTGAATTGATGCTCCCCGTGGCGTTTGAAAGCGTTGAAACAGGTCAAGAAATCACTGTTCTTGCTTTCAATAAACGATTTCAGGCCAAAATGGCTCCCTTCGACTCGTGAGGTAGATGAATTGCCAAAGTGTGGAGTCGAAGAGGTGAATAGGAGGACAAATTTGTTCGTTCGATCAAGCCAAGTTCGTTCGAGGTATGTAAGGATGTTGTGTTTTTTAGCGATATCAGTCACTACTTTCAAATTTCTGTCGTAGTCCGGAGCAGTCGATGAAAAACAGAATTGGTTCCATGCTGCAATGAAGTTGTCCCACTCGGATCCTAATTCTTTCTTGCAGTTCCTACCGATGTTTTCATTTATGTGCCATATGCACAGCATATGACTAGAATCGGGGAAAACTTTCCCAATGGCATTGAATAGAGCCGGTTCAGCATTGGTGACAAAAGTCTTCGGTTGCCGAATAGAGGTGTTACCAGCTGAGTCATTTGAATCGAATATGATAGCCTTCAGTTGATTCAAAGCCCATTCATATTGTTCTTCAACTTCATTGTGCATAAAACACAACGCGACAGTAAAGGACTTATGACTGTTCGTAGTCCCGACGATGTGTAAGAGAGGCAAGTTGAAACGGTTGGTTTTGTAGGTGCAGTCGATTCCGAGGACAGTTGGAAATCGTCGAGTGAGGCAAATAGCGTCAGGGGAAGCAAAAAAAACGATTGAAGGACTCCAGTTGGTGAGGTAACGGTCCGAAACGCCCAGTTGAGATCAGTGACGAGATCGAGTAAACCTTGGATTGGTGTTCTGCCATTGAGCCATGTCTTCTTGTGGCGTGCACGGGCATTATAAATATCTCGAACCAGGGGTTTTGACCCAGGAGGCACGTCAAGAAGAGTGCGAATCTGGCGAGGTCGGCATCCTGCTGAAGTAAATAGAGCCACCTTCTGATCGTTCTCGGGTCCAATTTGTCGATACCGGCTTTCATCAGAGGGGTCGTTGAAGGCGGGGTGATTATGAGCATTCTTGAGAGGGTGCTTGATTCCGTCTGAGGTGACAATCCAGCGTCCCTTGGAAGCATGGAAGTTCAGGGACACCTCAAAGGTGCAACCGGTTTTTTTTGACGAAGACGATCGAGATTTGATGGGGTCCTTAGAATCATCGGTTTTGAGAGACGGTTTGATCTTCACATGGCTACTTGCCTTTGAACATTTGAGATATGTCCGGATGATACCACCTTGATCGTTCGTCTTGTGGCTCTTGGTTGATAAAACATAACCTTGATGGCGCGCAACCGCATTCAAATACAAGAGTCCATTTTCCCGCTCAACAAATTGTTTCCCAATCTGGGGATATGCCATGGTCCGCACCGGTTCAACCCCTAAAGACACATGATTTAATGATGTAAGAGGTAAGCAGATAACTCATATCAATTGAGTATGATTCCAGAGTTGGTCAATCTTACCAATAGGGGGCCAATCTGTGTCTCGCTCGGTCTCAAAATCCTCTAGATCTAAACTTGTTTCGTCTTGATCGGCATTCTCTGTGATCCAGACGGTTGATAAGGCCAGAACAGGTCAGTGAAATTACTAACCCACAACTAAAACATCGTACATACCGGTGGTGTGAGTACTTGAAGGAACAGGCAAACTGTGGTTGTGTTCATTGCGATTAGGAGGTAAAGAAGTTGGAACGGTGGAGTTTGAAGAGGTTTGAACGCCAGGGTTTGGAATCGAGAGTCCACTATAGAGTGGATTCGGAATCAAGGGTTGTTGTGATAGCTGTTCGGTGGAAAGTTGAGAAACAATTGGGTGTCCGGCTGGGTTGGCAAATAAGAAGGGATTTGGGATGGGGAACCAAAGTTGGGGTGGCATTTGTGAAGGTTGATAGAGAGGATTGGACCGTGTTGGATCTGATTGGCTTGAGCTGAACGGGGTTGAGGCCGTTGACGCAAAATCGTTTCGCTTCTGCTTAGACATTCGGCTTAACAACGATAAAACAGAGGAAAAGTTGTAGGAATGGAATCTGAAATGGGGGAATGGCTGTAGATAGAAGTCAAAAAGAGTGACTATCAGTGAAGGGAGAAGGAGATTGTGTTCAACAGGGAGAGGGGACTGACCATCATGAGGCAAATCAACTTCCCTTGTTGATTTGCCTCAATTCGATGTTGGTTGCCCTGCATACAGGGCAAGAGGCTTGGTGGTTGGTTTCGTGGTGGTTAGTTCGGTTGGTGTGGTGTTCGTGATTTGATGGGTTAGCTTGATGGATGGCCGGATTGGGATGAAGGAGCTGGCTAAGTTTGATATCAGCTGGGTGGGAGGGCAGTTGATGCTTCAGAACTGCCC
This sequence comes from Melampsora larici-populina 98AG31, assembly GCF_000204055.1. Lineage (NCBI taxonomy): Eukaryota > Fungi > Basidiomycota > Pucciniomycetes > Pucciniales > Melampsoraceae > Melampsora > Melampsora laricis-populina. The sequence continues at coordinate 659,701 of NW_006768778.1, forward strand.
GGTTTGTTAATTGGGGGCAACACCGCCCGCAAAAATCGCCCCCTGTACTGCCCGCCGGGGCCTCATCTAGGGCAAAAAGGTTCAGTACTGCACGGGTATTCGCGGGTATTACCCCCAAAAAAGGGGGCGTCGGGTTTTTTCATTCCGGGCGGTAAATAGTGGTTTCCGTCCCTGGAACCTTTGGATGGAGGCTGTGTTAGTGTTGTTCAATATCAAAATGTCACATGATCAGTTTAGCAAGGCACACAAAAGTCCAAAGGAGGTGTCAATGGGATCAATGACTTCCATAATATCATCATTGTCCGGTATGGGAGTACATGCTACCACAAATGGAAGTTCAGTGTTTTCTTCATTTTTGGCAGTAAGGTGAGAAATGTCAAAAATGGGCAAGCATGTGAATGGATAGATATCTTACCTGAATGTGGCATCATGTGTTATGATGATCTTCAGTCTGTCATCAAAAACACCACATTGTTTTGATTATGCTCTGTATGACCAACTAAGATCCCATGTTCTGATGTTTGCACATATTTACCATCTCACTCAGGTTTACAAATCAATATGTAAGTGAGGCGTCCAAAAGCTTTGATGTGCAAAATGTCAGGCTTTCTTTTGTACCAAAGTTTGAAAGGTGTTTTGCTCTTTGGAAGTGTATTTGTTGTGGTCCAATTGGCTAGGAACACTGCATTTTAATGGCCTTGGTGGATGGTTAAGTTGGATTCAATTAGCATGGCTCTTGCTTCTGACACAACAATTCTCATGGAGCACTCCAAAACTCCATTCTCTTCAGGAGTGTAAGCTGTGGTGACCCACAAGTAGATTCCTTCTTGTTGACAATAGGTGAGTAAGACATTTATATCCTCAAATCCAGATTCACCTCCTGGATTTATTATGCCATGTCATAATAATGACAATGCTTCAGGAATACAGAATACAGGCAGATGAATACCAGGATCCCTCTGCTTCCCACTTATGACTCACATAAGTACAGCTGTGGGTAGCAATAATTGATGAGGAATGATTTGCTGCTGATTCTCTACCAGTATCAAAGCTAAGATGTTCCAATTTATGATGTTCAAGAAGGGAAATATAAGTACTAATAGCACCATGAACTTCATCCTTTTCCTTACATTTCAGACTGATGATATGTTGGTAAGATGTGTTATTATTGGTGAAGAGGATGAGATACAGGCCCTTGCAAATAGCTGATGTGTGCATGATGCCACTTAATTCATTGTGGACATTATCCAAAGGATGTAGGGACCTGGTACATGATTTTGAGTGCAGTTGACAGTGAGCCTTAGGCATTTTCAAGCACAAGTATTTGACACAAGCTTCAATGAGGTTTGCTCAAATTAGTTATCTTCAACTGGTCAGACTTGGTGAACTTGGTGATCCACAAACTTTAGCTGAAGAATGGCCTTCTCCTTCTATAATTCAACTGAATTGGTTTTAGTTAGACTTGATTTACCTGGTCTGTCCTCCCCTTGAGATTAAAACACACATTGATCAAATCCTTACCTCTAGTCAAGATCATTTCTGATTCAATTGTTTTTGTATCTTTTTTTCTGTCTTGTTTAGAGGTGAAGATCTGAACTTTCTCTTAATTATACCAGACCCACACAAGAAATTTGCAATTGATTTTGGACATTCATCACCAGAAGAAAGCCAATCAACAATTGAAGATGTACCAGAAGCATTAATTCAATCAGGTGGAGAATTGGAACAATTACATAGTAATAACCTGTAAAGGAATCACTCAGACATGGGACAGCAGGGACTGCGTTCAAATTGTTTCACATGTTTCCGGATGAGATCACAAGTGAGCTGCGACGGGAAACGCGGTGTCTATCAAAGGTGTCTGTCACGATTCCGGTCTTTGACATCGGGATGGTTGACGGGGATGGCTCGTTTCGTCTCAGCGTGACAAACACACGTGTTGGTGTTTTGCACCTTGACCAGTGTAGGGCAGGTTCCAGCCACTGTTTTCACAATTTTCGTGGCTGGAACCGTCTCTTCACCGTGATCTCGTCGAAATGCCTAGACAGGTTTCCAGAACCATCCGAGGCCGAGGAAGTTTACCCCCTGGTGTAAACATCAGTCGTGAACTCGTTGCCTCCGGTAGTCAGATGTCGAAAGAGGTGGATATGCTTCCACTCGGAAGAGAAATCTAACCAAATTAAACCAACTGAAAAACTGATCAAATTGGTCATCAAAGAAGTTGAAAGCTCAACGTTGGTAAAGAACTTCTATAATTCTTGAGTAAAGCAGTCGAAGAGTTCTTTTGGAAAGTTCGGTTCACGTTCAAATCCGGTTCAAATTGAATGACTAAACCAGTCATAAATTTGTCTTATCTTACTCTTTTCGGTGAGACTAGTTACTGTCGTCTTGGATTTTTTTTCTTGCAAGGGACATGAATTGTAACAGATTGTAACACAGTGAAAAAAGGTTTCGTATATGCAATTAGTGTCTTTTGAAAGACTATATAAACCTTCACTTCCTTTCCTATTTTCTTTCCTTCCCAACAACATACATATCTCACTTACTTTATCAGTCTTCTATACCTTTACCAAACCCTTCTTACTACCTATACTTCATTTCACTTCTTTTCCTCAACCAAATTACTCTTCACTTTTTACAAATTCAAACCAAACATGTTTGCTACTGTCATCCCCCGCAAATTCATCTACGCGTAAGTCTTTCAAACAACTTCCTTTGCGTCCTCACCTTGAACCCAAATTTACACTTTCCATCATAATCTATCACAGATCGCTCCCTGTTGCATACTTTGCACATGTTATCTCTGTGAGAAGACAAACAAACGCCGATCGATTATTTCTACAAAACGGTACTGCAGAACAAATCAAATCCCCATCGGTTGAACGAAGCAATGGAGGAATTTAAACCAAAAAAAGTTATTTGAACTTGTTAGTAAGTCTTTCATTGAGACTCACCGTTATCGCTTCAGTTTCTAATTGGGTTTTTATAGCTTTTCGCCATAGTATCATCAGAATTTGATCTTGGGATCTTCAAAAGCAGTGTATAACACCAAACCCTTTTCACATTTTTCATGTATATCTTTTCTTGTACAGAATAAACTTCTCTTCCTCTGGGGTACATACTTTTTTCTTATTCCTTCATGTGAATCATGTTAGTTATCCAGAGTAGGCATGCGGGAGGATGTGTTGTTCACGATCACTCAGTGATGCGGCCAAAGGAGCGCATTTGACACTACATTAATCTAATACTTACGATACCACAAACAGCTTTGCCCTATGGCGAAATCGCAATTCCGCACAGAGCCATCTGTTATTACATCCAGAAAGACCCTCTTGCACTCCAAAGATGATCTCAATTGTTGAGTAATCCTAAAAAGCCTGTGAGAGCAAATAACAAGATTATTTCATCCCATATGCCTCCATCCACTTCATCTTTATCAACTTATCAATCCTCAATAATTACCCATCGAGAGAAGACCCGAAATTTACCTATTACAACATTCTGTTACATCCATACTTTTCAATTATATCCCATCCCACATATCCCTTCAATTCACTACCGCCGCCAGGACAAACAGCTTTCTTGTCATACGAAGATGACAATGGCAATCACAGATAGAGAAGCTAGAGTCGGCGCGATAACTCATAACAGACATTTGATCCTCGCAAGCGCAGATATGGAAAATGCTGACTCAGGAGAAGCCATTGCGCCGAATGGGGATTAAATTCAAACTCCAAATGACATCCAAACCAGTCTGAAATCAAATTAATGTCAACGTGAAGGTAAGATTTTTTTTTATGTTCATGATAAAAATCCCCCTTGAAGGTCAATCACCAATAATTTTCAAACAAAACGATCGATATTTCTAGAGGACTTGTCAATGTCATGGTAGCAAACAAACTATTGATGGCAAAGAACTATACTTGATATTGAAGCGAAGATATCTCCTTTTCTTATCGTGATACAATAAACCCACTTTTTCTGAGTTGGGAAAATCAATCAAATCGGTTATCAAAGATTGTAGTAATTTTGCGTAAATTTTATGCAATTGGGAAAAAAAAATTATGATAAAAGTAGTAAAATATTTTGACTTGAGCCCCCCTACACCACGGGGCAGTCGCGGTGTGAATTCCACATCTCCATTTGGCCCTATGGTGGTTCACGCGGCATTCACAAGAGGCGACTCATGTCGCGACCACAATCCATGAACAACATGGGTTTCACAGTACCGCCCACGTGGTAGTGCTGTGAAACCCACAGCGCTTCACTGCGTCGACTGTTTACAACTGGCAATGTGGCCAATTTGCTTCATGGCATTCACCTTCCATTCTGCTGGCCGCGCCGTTGCATTCCACCACGTGGGCGTACTCCAACAGGCTACCACATAGCATTTATGTGGGCTTCGCGTGATTGCGACATTGCTCGGCTTACAAGAGGATCAAAAAAAATCTCCTGACCAATCCAAATCGGATCAATCAGGAGCATGGGCTAAGCAGGATACAAACTTGGATGACAAAAACAAATTACTCCCTCAGGAGATCATGACAGAATCAAACACACTTGAAGTGATATGTATAACATCTTTTTAATTAGATATAACTCTCTGCTACCGTTCTACAATTAGTTCAATCAATGTTGCCTCAGATGTCTTGTTCCTAAATCCCTTGTTGATATGCAAAAAAGTGTGAGTAAACAAGATATAAAAGAGTCGATTGACTGGATATGTGATAGATGAGTGGTTGAACAAACATTTAACTGACACTAAACTGGTTGATACATAGTCAAGATGACAGAGTTCAAGCTATGTAGTTCAAGTGATTGAAAGAAGCCTAGAATATAAGAAGATATAAGACTCAAGATTATAGGTTAACCAATCTTGACGTGAGAACAATTCATGGAAAAGATTGAAGAACATTGTTAAAACAAGTCGATAATCACCAAGATGATCTACCAATAGTAAAGGATGTTTGATATAAAGAAAGAAGTGTGAAGAATGTTTGATATAAAGAAAGAAGTGTGAAGGATGTTTAATATCAATGATGAATGAGAGGTTTTTGATCTCATTGAGAGGTTGAAGTTCAAACGGTTTTTATAACAAAAAATTGATTGATCTCATGAATGACATCATATCGTGACGCAAGCTCTGGAACAACGGTCAACTGCGCAGTACACAGATGCTTCATTAGGGGGTTTCAAGTTGAGATTTTTTTGCTTATTTTTTAAAAATTTGGGCAAGTTTTTTGGAAAAAAAATATGCATAAAACCAACATATTTCTAAATAGGGACACCAAATAAAGGTGTCCCCCTTTATAAATAATTACGCATATTTTGCAACAACGGGCAAGTTGTTGTAGCGTAAAAATACGTAAAAAAAGTCAACTTGAAACCCCCTATTACACTCCATCTTGTTTGCAATGTGATCTTGAGTGGAGTATTCGTGCGGTCATGAGGAAGTCTGCACTGTGGCTACGATGAGGTCCTCATGAGGTGATCTCATTGTGGCCAGAGCTGATGTGGAAATCACACGGCGATTGATGTGGCAAACGTGGATCTGTTAGCCACGGTTTGCGACCTGATGGCAGCGTGGTCTTACTGCTGCCGTTTGTGACATTGCATCGATGCAATTCAAGCTTGCAAAGCTTTCAACGTTGGCGAGTTTCATCTGCATTTCAAGTCGATTGCTTGGTGAAATTCACATAGCCCTTGATCGCACTCTGGCAGCGCTTTTTCGCTCAAAGGCTGCCCGGTGGTGTAATGCTTCGATGTAGTATTTCACAATATACGTATGTCGGATCGTACCGAACGGGCCCTAATGAACTTGGATCAAGGTTTAAAGTCAAGATGGCACCCGGCGGCGGATATCCGTTGGATGTCCGTCGGAACATCCGCCGGTTCCGGTTGTCGAATAGGCGCTTGGAGCTATCCGGCTGCCGGATAATCCGGCCGGTCCGGTTGTCGGATGAAGGATTGAGAAAAAGCTGTGTACCGCCGGATATCCGGCGGTTATTTCATGTTTTCAGGCTTGTATTCATAGGTTGTAGATAACAAAAAATAGAAAAAAAGTGGCGGTTATTTCATGTTTTCAGGCTTGTATTCATAGGTTGTAGATAACAAAAAATAGAAAAAAAGTGGCGGTTATTTCATGTTTTCAGGCTTGTATTCATAGGTTGTAGATAACAAAAAATAGAAAAAAGGTCGGGGGATTAGAAAATTAAATACTATTTAATCTTCTTCACCATCAAGCTCAATAACAGAAGGAAGTTTCAAAGGTCCAAAAGTTTGTTGCCAATCTTTTACACATAAAAGAGTCTCAACATGTAGACTTGAGAGGTTACTACGCTGAGGCCCCAAGATTCTCTTGGTCTTATTAAATTGCCCTTCTGATGGACAGCTAGTTGCTGGGATTTCCAGAAACTCCATCGCCATGTTAGCCAAACCAGGATAGATGGCTACTCGATCTTTCCAAAAATTCAATACATTTTGGTCACGGCTTTTGAGCTTATCACCAAGGTACTGAGTGATCTCGTTTTGGATTGAATGCTGTTGTGGTTCGTCTCGGGTGCCAAAAATTGCATCTTCAAAATATTGAGAAGTAGATGTTGCGGCAGTTGACGATTTTTTGCTAGCATTCGATTTGGGAATTGGTGCATCGGTTTCAAATCTTATGGCTTCTAGTTCAAACATTGACCTAAAATCCAAAACGTCCACACCATACTTGTGAAAGATCATTGCTCGTTCCTTTTTCAATACAAATGATGATCAGTACAAAGTTGAGGAAAGAGTAGAAAGGAACTCACTTGAAAATACTGTAACTTGAGACGTGGATCCAGGATGGTGGCACAGATTGGTGCAGGTTTGGAAAGCACTTTCTTGAAGTAATCTTCAAGTTTAGCTATCATCTTGTTTGCAGCAGGCCTTAATTGATCGAAATCATATTTGCCAGTCACCTATGTGTACGATCATTCAGATTAGCAAATTGAAAAGTACACGTGAGTTTAAAAGAAAACACTTACGTCTTTGAGTCCTTTTAAGACTGCAATATAGATTGGAACTATGTGATGCATGGTTGGGAACTTTGATTTACAAAGTATCTCGGTGGCTTCACTGAGCGGTTCCAAGAAATCGCACATCTGTTTGACGTATTTCCACTCAGTAGGTGACAGAGCAAACTTTTGAAAGTCTTGGCCCTTGCAGAACTCGTCACACAAATCTTGGAGTCGCAGAAGTCTTCGAAACATATGAAAAGAAGAGTTCCATCTTGTTGGAACATCAACAACCAGTTGATTTGCGGTGTTAGTAGGTTGTCTTTGAGCTGGCTCCACGTGGTTGATAGTTGGATCTTTCGACATGTAGTCAACAGCTTCTTTCTCGGTAGCCAGTTTTTCAGCAGCCTCTTTCTCCGCAGCGGTAAGAGGGGTGGCAGGGGTCGAAGCACTTGCAGTGTTGGTGGAAGTGTTTGAGGCAGCTGCAGAAGCCATTGCTAGAGCCAAGTTACGTCTCATATTGACAATGTTGGCAAAAGCTTGAGCACGTTGAGGGCTAGACCGGGTACACGTCACTAGTCCATGGCATTGATTGTAGATTGTCTTGAGATTAACTTGAGTCACATCGGGTGGGTTGACAAGAGAATGTATGTTCGATGGTGGTTCAGCCTTGTCAATGTCGTCTTCAATGATTTCACCAAATACCTTTAAGCCTTCTTTGGCAGCAAGGTTGATTACGTGAGCTACACACCCATGAACCTGAGTCTTATGATCAAAGTTCATTCCGTCTGTTGATGCAAGGACTCGACCAATTGCAGCGTTCGTACTGATGTTGTCCGTGGTCATTGCGCTCAACTTGCTCGATACATCGTACTTCTTCAAGTAGTCAATGATGATGTTAGCAAAGTTGTGTGAATCGTGGGCACCTGCAAGATCACATCAGTCACATTGTGATCTTTCATTAAAAAGGGATGAAACACGTACCTTTGATTTCAGCAATACCTAGAGTAACAGCCACGAGTTCCCAATTGTCATTGATAAAGTGACCGGTTAGAGACATGAAAGGGACGTTGTTTGGCAATGTCCAAGCATCTTGAGTGATTGCGATTGATTTGCAAGGTCCAAAGTAGAGCTTCTTGATGAAATCCTCGTAGTGATAATAAATCCAGCGCATATGATTAGCGGTGGCAGTCCGTTTGACAAGCATACCAGCTGTGTGTTAAGGCCTCGGTGTGGGGTTCTCGGCGGGGATCAAGGTTGGGTGTCTAATAAGCTATGCAGATTGTCGTATGAAGAAGAAAGAGAAAAGACAACTGTGGTTTGTACAACATAGTCTAATCTCGTGTCTGTGACATCTACTACCCGGTATTTCACTAACAGTTACATGTCTCTTGAGGATCGTAACATTATCCCCCTTTTTACGCCCAAACTCCCTCTTGCAAGTTCTGCGTTCCTTCCACGGGCAGCGTTAAAAAACCCAGTGGGAAAAAGCTTGCCCTCTCTCATTTTCTCCTTGTCCTTTTGTATTTACTTGCTGCATTTGGGAATTTGATGTTGAATTCATTCACTAAATCTTTGCTATTTGATAAATTTTCCTCAGGTTCCCATGAATTGTGTTCAGTTCCAAACCCTTTCCAGCTGACTAAATATTCCTTCTTCCTATACCTTTTTCTACAGTCTAATATTTCTAATACTTCCCATTCTTCATTTCCTTCCATGATTGTTGGCTGCGGTTCGGATTCCTGACGACCTTCAATACCGTCTGTTTCGTGTTTCCTAAGTAGAGAGACATGGAATACTGGGTGTATACCCCTCATTGACGTAGGTAAAGTCAGCTCATATGCGGATCTTGATATTTTCTTGGAGATGTTAAAAGGACCCATCCACTTATGATCTAATTTAGGACTAGGCCTTGTCGTCGAAAGGTTCTTGTTGTTGAGCCAAACCTGGTCGCCAATCTTCCAATCGGGGGTTGAGCGGATGCCCTTGTCGAACTGAATTTTCATCTCTTCCTGTGCTGTCTTCAAACACTCAGTCAGTTCCGATTGTACATTGATTAGTTCTGTCAGTCTTTTCTCTACTGAAGGTATACATTGTTCTGCGGAGGGGATACCACTGAAACTAGGATTATACCCATAGTTTGCTTTGAACGGCGAGACTCCTGTCGAAGCGTGGTCCTTGTTATTGTACGAGAATTCGGCGATTGGTAAGAGAGTCTCCCAGTTGTCCTGTCGGTAGTTGACAAAGTGTCGAAGGTACTGCTCTACAACTTTGTTGACAATTTCGGACTGACCATCGGTGCGCGGGTGGTATGCTGTGGAAGGTTGTAATCGAATGCCTAGTCTCTTATCCAGTTCCTTTGTGATCTGAGAAATGAAGATGCTCCCTCTATCCGATGTGATAGTTCTGGGGGTGCCATGTAATTTCCATACGAATTTCACCATTAAGTCTGCTAATGTTTCTGCTGTCATGGATTCGTTGCATGGAATAAAATGGCTCATTTTCGTGAGGCGATCGACTACTGTGAGTATACTGTCTTTTCCGTTGGAAAGTGGCAGTCCGGTAATCAAATCGTAGCTGATGTCGACCCATGGTCCCGCTGGTACTGGTAGAGGCTCGAGAGATCCAAATGGCTTTTGAGTACTTGATTTGTTTCGTAGGCAAGAATCACATCCATCTACATATTTGTTTGTGTACGCTTTCTGGCTTGGCCACGTGAAGCTTCTCTTCACTAAACTAAGTGTCTTCGCCCTGCCCGGGTGTCCCGCTAGTAGACTATCGTGGCGACTGCGTAGGATTTGGCGTTTGATCTCGTTGTTGTTTGGCACTTCGATTCGCCCTTGATTATACACTATTCCATCATGTACTCTATAGTTGGCCGTTTTTTGACGTATTGCTGTAGATATGGGATTGGAAATTGCTTGTATAAGTTCCTTCAGTCTTGGATCATCATTAGTAGTCTTTCTGATTAGGCCTATGATATCTTCGTCGTTGAGGATGGGGTCGGTTGGTGTCTCATTGTTTACTCCCAAGACATCTACTTCGAACCAATGCTCTGCATCTGGTAGTTCAATCTCCTCGTTCTCAAAACAAGATTCAATACTTGCAACCTCGGGTTGAAAAGTGTTGGGTGTGATGTTTTCCGGTCTAAGCAGTTGACCAAAAGTTAATTTTTCGTCATGAGTTGGCGCTAGGTCTGGTCTTCTTGACAGTGCATCTGGTTTAGCGGCTTGTTGTCCTGGGCGGAATTTAATTTGAAAATCAAAGCATCCTAGAGTCTCGGCCCATCTAGCTTGGCGTCGGGTTAATTGTTTGGTAGTCATGAATGATTCAAGATTGCGGTGGTCTGTATATACTATGATGTCCAATCTATTCGGGTTTCCTTCTAAGTAGTGCCTCCACTCTTTAAAAGACGCCACAATAGCAAGGAGTTCCTTATCAAATATTTCATAATTCCGTTCCGCCTGTGCCAATGATCTGGATAAGTATGCAACTGGATGTAGTTCATTGTCGTCCTCGCTGATTTGGGATAGTACGGCGCCAATTGCAAAATCGGAACAGTCACATTCCAGTACAAAAGGTTTGTACGGATTTGCAATCTTCAAAACCGGTGCTGACGTGAAAGCATTCTTCAATTCTTCAAATGATTTCTTGCACTCGTCATCCCATAAGTAAGGCGTTTTATGGCGTGTCAGATTATGCAGGGGTCTGGTTGTCTGTGAGAAATGGCTGATGAATCTTCGATAAAAATTTGCAAATCCAATGAATCGTTGGAGCTCGGTGACGTTTCTTGGGGCTGGCCACTCGGATACGGCTCTTACTTTAGTAGGATCCATCTTGATCTTGTTGCGTGATATGACCAGGCCTAAGTACTCGACTTCTGATTTTGAGAATTCGCACTTCTCTGGTTTAAGCCATAGTTGGTGTTTATCAAGGATCTCTAGTATCTGTAATACAACATTTTCGTGCCGCACCCCCTTTTTTGTATAGATCATAATATCGTCTAAAAAGGCAGCCGCGTCTTTTCCAATATGTTGGAGCAGTATGTCTTGCATGAAATACTGGAAGTATCCAGGAGCTCCCGTTGGTCCAAAAGGCATTGTCAGGGGGGCAAACTGACCTGCTCTGCAGATGAAGGCGAGTTTATCCTCGTCTCCTTCAGCTACTCGTAGGTTACCGTATGCATTCCGTAAGTCCAGTTTGGTGTACTTGTCAGCGTCGAGGAGACTGTCCACCAGATCCATGGTTAAGGGCAGCGGATATTTGTTCTTAACCGTCACGGCGTTCAGTTTACGGTAGTCGAAGCAGGGTCTTAGATTTCCATCTTTTTTCCCGGTGAAGAGCACCGGAGCTGCCCAGGGTGAGGTTGTACGTCTGATAGTACCATTTGCCAGGCCAGTGTTTATCATTTTGTCTAAAGTCTGAGTTTCAGCTGGGGATAATGGTATTATCCTGCTAGCTTGAGGTTGCGCTCCTTCTACCAGCTCTACTTTGAAGTCATATTTTCTTCGAGGTGGTAGGCATTGAGCATTGGATTTCTGAAACATGCGGATATACCGATGATAAGCTGTTGGTACTAGCTCTTCCACTGATTTAGTGGGTATGTTCTTTTTTTCATCGGCTGCTAGACGAGCAGAAGTCGACCACGAGGCTTTCAAGGAGCTGATTTCGGTGGGACTGTTATTTAGGGAAAGAAAAGGCTTGCCAGCTGATACGGGGGATGGGTTGAGATGAGACGAGTCGAACTCACATTGCGGGGGCTTATGTGTACTTTTTACAATACACGCCCCCTCGTCATGTTGCCTTGCGTGCCCTGTGGGCTCCTCCAGTGGACCTTCAGGGTTATGTTTCGGCGTAGACGAGGCTGGATCATCAGCCGCAATGCAGTCTCCTTCAGTTTGAGTCTTGATGTCGGGTGTTAACAGGTTAGAGTGTGTAATCGTGCCTTCGGTGAGGTTGTATTCGTTGTTTGTCGTACTGGATTCTAGCTGTTGTAGAAGAGAATCATGCTTGCCAACACCTTCGGGTGAATCTGATTGAGGTAATAGATTAAAAGACTCACTCTGCGGGGATGTTAACGTGTTATCAGTAACACACATCCCCTTGTCACGGTACCTAGCGTCCCTCGGGTGTTCCAACTTGGGATCCTTGGAGGGTTTTGATGGTCCAGACGACTCCACTACTGTGGAGGCAGCAAAAACATTAGCTGTGGTGATGATACCACTACTCCAGTCAATCCTGTGACTGTTCGCGCGGATCCATGGAATGCCTAGGATACCGTCATACGTATTCTTAAGGTCGGTGATGATGAAGTTGGTGGGTTGGGTGTCGCGTTCGAGGTAGAGGTCCAGTTCATGTGAAGATCTTGATCTTGAACCATTGAATCCTGTGATGTCGCGTGAAGTGCTCACTCCTAGGTGTAAGATATCGGCTTTTCTTGCAAATGATTCTCCCAACACATTGTGGGTGGCACCTGAATCAATCAGGAGGCGGGCTGATGGGTAATACGATGGTGTGGCGCGTGGATTTTGGGTCAGGGAAAAGGTAACTGAGAGGAATAAGCGTGGGTCACTCGTATTGCAAGTTACAACAGTGCTAGTTCCTAGAGCTATTGAAGCACCCAAATCCATACTGCTCAAGCTAGGCACAACCGTCAAGCTTGAGCGCCTCCATTTTTTGAAACATCACTACGACTAGAACCCTCTGCCCGATCCTTCACTTCATTCCTACTATCATTCAAAGCAGCTAGCTTCACCTCTAAATCAGCAATGCGACTACTGTAACCCCCATTTCCTCTTCCTCTACGATCACCCGTTCTACCAGGACAAGCATTGGCACGGTGGCCTCGTGCAGCACATTTGAAACAAGCACCAGTACGTAAACGATGAGATCGTTCTTCATCGGATAGTCGAGTAAACGAAGATGAGATGTCCATCGCATTGGGGTCTCGAGCTGGTGTTGATACAGTGGTCGAAGTGTCTGCTGTACCGTGGATTTTGTTGTCCAGTTTGATCGCGAGGTTGGCTATTTGATCTACTGAAGTGAACTCATCTTGAACTAGTACCATAGCTACTCTTATGTCTCGTTTCAGGCCTTGTTCAAACTGGCTGATCAGTGTAGGCACTTCCCAGCCTGTGTTAGCAGCGTGTAAGTTAAACTCATAGGTGTACGCTGCGACAGTGGATTTCTGGGTAAGGGATCGTAATGCCTTCTCCGCCTTCGACTTCTTTTCGGTGTCGAAATACATCGCTTTAAAGTTACGCACGAACCGGTCAAACGTGACTAAATGGGCAGTGGAGTCGTCAAGTAACTCTGTCATCATCGGTTGGGCCCATGAACTCGCAGTACCCGTGAGGTATGATAGCGCGAATACGACCTTAGTACGGTCGGTGGGGAATAGATGAGGGTGTGCCAACATATACAGTTGGACTTGGCTGGCAAAGACTTCAGCTGGGCCACCTCGATTGCCATCGAACTTGTCGGGCGTGGCGACCTTAGGCCCTTTGGGATTTGGGGTCGTCTCGTGTTGTGGCACTGTAGGAGGTGCTGCATTCCCCGCATTAGTGAAGGTATGCGAAGTAGTGTTACGAGAAGACTCGATAGCGGCTAATCGCTCTTCCGCCTGTCTACTGCGGGCTTCGGCTTGTTCTCGAAGGCGACGTTCTCCGGCTAATGAATTCTGGAGTTCAGTTAACTGACGCTGGATTTCCTCCATCTCATCGACCGTAAGTTCAGTGACAGGTGGTGCTTGGTTGGTGTCAACAAAGGATTCCTCACGATCACTATCCGGATCGTCGTCGTCGAGCAAGGGAGATCTGTATGAGGGAGACGTGATCGATAGAGTTCTGCGGAGGTAGTTCGGTGTTAATCTTCAGTGGTGCGTTCAATATCAAGTATAAAGTTTCAGTTCAATGATTTTCTAAATATGATCTAATCTATCCTTCTTGTTGTTTCTAATCTTATTCGAGTTCAATTTCAATTCTTAAAGTTTCTGATTCTAGTTTCTCTGATCTGTTGATGCCCGCTTGTTGTAGATACGACAATATGTTAAGGCCTCGGTGTGGGGTTCTCGGCGGGGATCAAGGTTGGGTGTCTAATAAGCTATGCAGATTGTCGTATGAAGAAGAAAGAGAAAAGACAACTGTGGTTTGTACAACATAGTCTAATCTTGTGTCTGTGACATCTACTACCCGGTATTTCACTAACAGTTACATGTCTCTTGAGGATCGTAACACTGTGTGAGGGCTACATAGTTGCAGGAGGTTTTGAAATGATGGTCTCTTGACAGTTGAAAACGGGAGATCACAGTCGGCTATAAAATAACACACATGCGTCTTGAGGGTGGCAATGTTGAGTTTATTCTTGGAAATTGTATTGTAATTTGTGAGTTGATCAATATTGTGAGCAATGGAATGATGAAATCTTTCAAAAGATAAAAGAACTCACTGTATGACCTGTTTTGCCCTTCTTGACTCCAACAATGGCCCCTTGATCAGATAAAATGCCATCGCGCATACAATGTTTGACTTCGAGGTGGTTCTTCTTAGACGTTGTACTACCTCTTGGATCGCGAGTCAGCTCATTCCCACATTCTTTTCCATCGGCCATCACAAATTGACACTTGTTTTTTCCTGAATTGGGTAGCTTTACAAAGTACTTCCAAACCCAGCTTATACGAGCAGTTGGTGTTGAAGAAATATCACCAAAGTCGGAGGTTTCGGCTTGGGAGGCTGTGTTGGTAGTGGAATCTAGGGCTGAAGACATGTTGTGGAGATAAAATGATTAATTGTGGATTTGAATTAAGTTTAATCTTGTAGTATGATTCAACAAGGATTGAGTTTGATTCAGATTGAGTTCGATTCGACAATAATTGAGCGGCGATGAGTCATGACAAAGTTCCCAATACCAAATTATTATTGGGAAAAAAAAGGAGACCTGCTTTTATGACCCGGACCGGTCAAAAAAGCCCCGGGTCTGCATGCGGCTGGGTTCAATTGCCAGCTAGGACATTTTTTTGGGCCTGGACGCCGGATATCCGACGGATATCCGGTCGAGTACCGGATCTGGCGACTCCAGCGGATAAAGACCGGTCAGATATTATCCGATAGGGTTTTTTTCCAAAGTATCCGCCGGTTCGGTTGACGGAATGGGCTGGTCCCACCGGATAGTCGCCGGGTGCCATCTTGAGTTTAAAGAAGTGATGATTTTTGGTTTTGTTCAGTGAGTTGGTTACTTAGCACCCTTAATGGGATTAAAACACTTTGAAAGATTATGTAAAGTTGAAGTTGAATTTAAATTTGAATTTGAACTGTTTAATTTAAATTTTAAAAGGAACGGTTTGTTTAAAGTGAGACTTGAGAAGTTGAGTGAGATGATGGAAGAGTTCTTCTTGAAAGTTCGATTCACTATTTCTACTTTACCACTAATCACTCAACTTTCTTGAACCCCTTTTTCAACAAACCAACTCAAACCACGAACGACACCATCGAACTATCCATCAAACCACAAAAACCATCCAAAACCAAATGAGATCATCTTCAACTTCAGCTTTAAGATATTCAAATCATCATCATCATCATCACCATTCACCTTCTTCTTCTTCTTCTGATTCAACAGCCGATTCAATCACTCAAATATCAAATTCATCCACTTCTCATTCCAACTCTCATTCTCATTCTCATTCTCCTACTCAATCAATCTCAAACATTATCATCAAGTCATCATCAACAACAACCACTACCATTCTCACTTCAAACGACAAGATTGATTCTCATTCAAATACCAATTCAAATTCAAGTTCAAAATTCAACTCTAATAATCTCAACTTGAATTCAAATCAACCATATCAATATCTTCATTCAAAACGTTTATCACCACCTCCACCTTTACCTTTACCTCCGTTCCATCAACTGGCTCATTCAACTAGATTCTCAATATCTAAATTCTTATCATCTCTTCCTGTCAATTTGAATTCAAATTCAACTCGAACTACAAAAACTATCCTTTTCATCTCTTTGGCAATCACTTCAACTGCTTCTTCACTCTTACTTTCGATTCTTGCCACTCGACTTACTCATCTTTCTTTAGCTACCTTTCCTGCTCTAGAGTATCTAGCCCTGACAATCTTGAGCAGGTTGGCTATTTATTTAGGTTTCGATAAGAAATCTCATCGTCAGCTTTTGACAACTACTTCATCTTCAACTTCACAAAATCTTACTTGGCGTCAAGCTGTTCGTTATGCACTTCCTACTGCTTTCTTTGGTCTTATTGCTTCTTGGTCAAAAGCTGAGGTGGCTGGTAGAGTGGGAATAGGTGTATGGCAAGCTTTAGAGGTACTTATGATTTCGCTTCATCATCTCTCATGATTCTTTTTCATCTAATCATTCTTGGTTTTTTTTTCTTACTATAGGTCTTTGCTTCACCTGTTCTTTTGACTCTAGTGACTTCACATCCACCACTTCAACCTTCAGCTTACGCTTTTATCCTGACTTCACTCTTAGCATTCGGTGTTTCATTAATCTTACTATGTCAATCGAGTCCACCGGCTGCACTCTTCTTAGGTCTCTTATCTCCTATAGCTCAAGCTCTCTCATTAGTCTCACTCAAAACTTGGTTATTATCATTCCCATCACGTGGTCCGATCAGAGCTTTGGCTACTGTAGCTCCATTTGGTTTGATCACCATCACTTTACCTGCTTTGGCTCATTCGGCTTCAAGATCGGTTCATGGATTAGGTTCATTAGGTGTGATGCCTAGGTTGACTGCTGGAACTTCAACTTGGCTATTCATTTATATTTCATTAAGAGTCACTGAACGGTTCATTGAAGTGATTTCGATTTCCAAACTTCGATCTCCACTCTCAATCACTTTCTTAGGACCAGCTCGAAATTTGTTTTGTTTATTGATTTCACCATCGATTCATGTTTATGTTGGATTGACGACTGGACAAGCGGCATTGGTAGTAGTCTATTTACTTACGTTAGGAGGACTTTGGGCTGTTGAACCTGAAGTGGGACATATGGTGGGAATTCGATCACCAGTAGTCACTCATGATTGTTTTATTCAAAACGATCCTTCACCTTCTTCTTTGCCAACAACAGCTAGTACGATCAATCAAAGTTATATGAAAGAAAACAAAGAAGCAACAGAAGAAGAAGAAGATGAAGAAGATGAAGAAAGAAGTTGGGATGGATATTCGACTAATCCTGAACAGCTTTCAACTGTTTGGATTCGAACCTTGAGATTAGTTTCGTTTGGACCATTGATCGTGTTACTTTTCTTAAGGGTTTTGAATCAAAATGTTGGGGATTTTGGAAATAATGTGGTCGGATTAAGAACAGGTGCTAGACCTGGTCGAGCACCTGGATCGATTGATTTAGTGTTTTCGTATTATAATGAACCCTTAGATAGTTTAACGAGTGTGATTGGTTATGTGAGTAGTGTCTTACCGATTGCAGTTCAACATCCTAGAGTAGTGGTTTATGTTAAAGATCCAGAAGGAGATTTAGAACATATTTTAAAAGTCACTGGAGCCGATGAAGTGGTTCGATTACCTAATGTCGGAAGAGAAGGAGGAACGTATCTTTCACATATCTTAAGACATTATAATGCTTCAATCGATTCATCTTCACCTTCACCTATCTCGAATCGAGCCTCAAGAGTGTTAGGATCACCTGAAGTTTGGGGTTTAGCTGATCATACGGTCTTTATGCAACCTGAGGTGACCTGGCATTGGATTGCGAAACCTAGGATGGAATTGTTTGATTCCAAACGGACTGGGTTCTTGTCTTTTGGTCCTTATCTTTCTTCGGTTTGTGGTCAAGATGGACTTGGGAATGGGAATTATGAAAGGATGAGAGATATTTATGTGATGTTTCATGAAACTGTAAGTTGGTTCTTTCACTAAACTTTTTTTTTTCAAGTTTTTTTGTATCAACCATCAATCTAGATCTGATCTTTTTTCTTTTTTGGATGATCTTGACATTTTTTTTTCTCTTTAGCTTTGTCCACCCACCGGTCAATTATCATCATATGCTGGACAATTTATGGTTTCACGTAAACGAATTTTACATAATTCGTATAAGAAGTATGAAGAATTGAAATTGATTTTAGAAGCACCACTTGAACATTGGATTCATTCAGAAGGATCTTGGTTTACATGGAAAGGTTCAACTGATCAAGGACCTGCTTCGAATCCTAAAGGACCGGTTTCTCCTTTCTTTGGTCATGCACTTGAAAGGTCTTGGCCTTTGATCTTTGGGTGTGTGGATCCTTCGATTGCTGAGATTTGTTCGGATGAAGTGATTGATAGTGAGAAATGTCAATGTTTTGATTGATTGGATTGGATTGGATTGGGGGTTTTGTTTGTTTGGCTCTTTTTTGATTTTTGTTGTGAAATTTGTTGGGTGGAAAGAGTTTGAGCTTGGTGAAGATGATGATGATGAAAAAATTGATTAGAATTAATTAACTTTTTTTCTTTCCTTCTTCTTTCTTTCTTTCTTTCTTCTGTTTTCTATCTTTCTCTCTTTTTAGATCTTTTTACTTACGATTTCATTTATTTACCTTTTTTCTGTTCTTGAGGTATTAATCTGTTTTTGTGTTTTTTTGATTTTTTTTTGTTTTCTTTGGTTTTGTTTTTGATTCGATTACACTTGTATTTTATATATACATACATACATATATATTATATCATCATCATCATCAATCTTGAAACCCCCCCAAAAAAAAGAAAAGAAAAAACTTGGTTTGATTTTTTTTCTTTCATGAGTTTTTTTGTGATTGATTGATGATGGTTTGATTTGATTGTCTTTGAGATTAGATTTTTGAAAGAAAATTAAACTTTGAATTAAAAAAAGATGGTGATTGATGATTGATGATGAATGTATGCAAGGCTGGCACTAGACTAGACTATACTATACCATACTATACTATACTTGGTATAGTATACATATTATCATAGTTCATATTACCACAACCCCTTTGTAAACATATTCCTTGAAGATGTCTATTAGACTTGTTCAAATATAGAAAAAGAAATCTAGAGGGAAAAATTGAGAGCAAAAAATTTACAACTTGGTTATTGCATACAGTCTGTAGATGGAGGGTATGAGATGTACAAAGTGAGCAAATTTTTATTCAACTCTCAATTTTTGGGGGGTCTCTCAAAGTAGGATTTTAAAATGGAGAGTCAAAAGATTTTGAACCTTTTTGACTATCCAAGTGTGTCACAGTATATCTACCACTTCCCTTGCACTGCCCTCATGCTGTATTAGACTGTATTCATGTGTGATAGGTCGAAATGAGCAATGTCACTAGCGAGAGAGTTTAAAATCTTTTGACTCTCAATTTTGAAATCCTACTTTGAGAGACCCCCCAAAAATTGAGAGTCAAATAAAAACTGACTTGCTTCCTCTTGCTCTGTACATCTCATAAACTCCGTGTACAGGCTGTATGCAATAGGGGGTTTCAAGTTGAATATTTTTACACATTTTTACGCTACAACAACTTGCCCGTTGTTGTAAATTATGCATGAAATTTTAAAGCGGGACACCTTTTTAGGTGTCCCGATTTAAAAATACAATGGTTTTACACATATTTTTTTTTTTCAAAAAACTTGCCTGAATTTTTAAAAAATACGCAAAAAAACATCCAAACTTGAAACCCCCTAATAACAAAGTTGTCATTTTTGTGCTCTCAATTTTTGTCTCTAAATTTCTTTTTTATGTTTGAACAAGCCTATTGTCTGCAAAAAATGCCACATCAACTTGGTCAAACAACAATACACACAATTTAAAACATGTGAAGACTTCATCAAGAAGCTTAGCAATGATGTACATTACCAACACCAATGATCTCCCAAGTGCTTCTGAAAACCATGCATTTGATCATCAAGTATCAGTAGTAGACAAGAAATTCACAAGCACTTAGGAACCACTTTGCTGCAGTGATTAGACAGCAACATCAAGTCCTCTCATGTTTGAATCAACCAGCTTGATCTTTGTCTTCTGCTTTGAAGCAATCAAACACATTAGCCACTCAATCATCATACACTTTGACTGCTAAGTTGGTGATGTATCACCATGGCTGGATCAGTCAAATGTTCTTTTCTTACCATTCAGAAAACATCAAAGTTTCAATCACTGAAGACAAAACTGATAAGCTTCTCTGGATCAAAGCTTGCTGTGAAATATTTGAACAGTTTTCTAGTGAAATACAAGAGATAATGAAGAACCTTCCAGCAGATCCACTCTTCTTACAACCAGTGACTAGTGATTGGGGGCTGTGAGTCAAAAGAACAAAAGATGCGGCTGTCTAGTTGAGAATAAGCATGTTCAATTCACCAGAGGATGATTCAAGCTTGTTATTTGACAACAAACACAACATCTGATCCAATTAAATTCATTGCTTGAGGATCTCGGGTCACTTTTATAGGAGTGGTTATGGTTCATATTGCGAGTCAACAGATGAAACTAAAGTTGTTGGTGTTCAATCAACAAAGGAAAAGGGTTAAATAAAATGAAGAATTAGAAGTCAAGTTTCTGGCTGAGAAATGAGTAGATGAGATGTGTGAAATAAAGGATATTCAGAAAGGATGACATATTAGACAAAAAAACTTACCCCAACCAAAAATGATTCTCATTTTTACTAATAATAGTCTTGCTGAGAAAAATTTTACAATCTCTTTCTTCAACTTTGGAAAGAGAACATATGTAAAGGTTTTGTTATGATTAGTTTTTCTTTACTTGAAATGATCAATCTAATTGTTTTATGTTTCAGTCTTACCTTACCATAGATCAAATGAGCTCAATTCTTGTGTTATTTTCTTTCACATCTACTGAACCGTCACAGGTAGATATCAAACAAAACTTCTTGTTTTGATTCATCAGAATTATCTTTTTGTTCACTTTGTTTGTTTTGTTGTCATTGGGTTGTAGGTCAGCTCAGTCCTTAAGTTAGTAATAGGAGAGTGAGCATTATTATATCTAACAGTTGGCATATCTATCAGGTCAGGTCAGTCCTTAAGTTAGGAGAGTGGGAATTATTATATCTATCAGGACCGTCACTGTGTGTTCCAAAACTGCTAGGCATTTTCAAAAGTCATGATTCCAGGTCAATTCAAATTTGAAAGATCATCCAGCTGAAACAACACAGACAAAGATGCAAGTGTCTAGCACATCAGTTGACAAACAAGTCCAAGAATGACAATCAATTCATACATGGTTGTGTGTCAGGGGAAGGTAATCAGGAATTTACTCCTGGCAAGATTTGCCTGGGACAATTATCAATCCTACAACAAGATAACCATGATGTACAATGATGATGCTTTCCACTGATACCAATTCTTGAAAACACAGGCAAACAGATTGCATTCTTTTATATGTTGAGAACATTAACATTGTGAGGTAAGTCAATTCTTGAGAGGGTGAATGTTTTTGGATACCTTGAATGTTGTGGTGATCTATTTATGGGATCAATCAAGGAAATTAATCATTATTACTTTACCAAGTTATTAGGAAACTTCAGTGTAGCAGGAAATTCAAAATGGGGGTTTCCAGATCAATTGAAGCTCTTATAGGCTTATGTGTAGTTATTGGCTTACAATTATGTCATCACATTTCAAATATATTCTTATGATCATTATAGTTTACTTACAAACTTATCACAAAAAGACAGAAAAAGAAAAGATAAGAAAAATTTGAAAATATAGGTATAAAGGCTTGGAGATGGTTTTTAGGGTAGTGATATTAGGTTTGTGGGTTTAGTAAGGTTAGAATATGAAAGAACAACATTATATTATACTATAGAAATGTTAATCTTGAAGGTTGATAAGGAGAAACAGAAGTTATTAGCAGAAAGGTACTTTTTCAAGGATGGTAAACCAGGGTTATATATGTAGTTTACATATGTAATGGTGGTAATAGTGGAATTTAAGGTTTCCAAGAAGATTTTCCAGGATTTTTAAGGTTATAGAAGATGATGTCATATTACATGAGCAAGGAAAAGAGAGTAGAAGCTGTGAAAAGTGGTAAAAATGGGGGAATTTTGTCAAAAATGAAGGTTTTCAGCTAATTGTGTATGTCAAATGACGTCAGATTGTGATGGTAAATGACTCATTCAAAGCAGAAGAGTAGATTACATAATGTAAAAACTTTAAATCATTAGTAGCGGAGGTGTATGAAAAACGTTATAAGGGAAATAAGAAATTGGTGTGAATCTCGAATTTACAGTCACAAGTCAACATGTAACACCATAAACCTTAACTTCACAGCTCAATATCGTACTCATCACTCATCAGAAGTAAGTCATATGGGTGTGATAAATGATAAGTATCACGAGGGCTACAAGATGCACTATAGTAATCCAAAATTGGACCCCATCTGAAAAAATTTGTAATCTCAAAAATTGGTTTGCAGCTAGTTTACAAGGAAAAAATCACATGTATTCATCATAAGAAGTGCTGTACA
This sequence comes from Melampsora larici-populina 98AG31, assembly GCF_000204055.1. Taxonomy (NCBI): domain Eukaryota; kingdom Fungi; phylum Basidiomycota; class Pucciniomycetes; order Pucciniales; family Melampsoraceae; genus Melampsora; species Melampsora laricis-populina. The sequence goes on from NW_006768778.1 coordinate 682,148, forward strand.
TTGAATAATTGCGTCATTGATCACTTTTGGCTGTGAAACTTACATCATAAATTAGTAACAACATCATTACATTGCATCATCATATGGTTTTTAGGGTTCTTTAGGCGGATTTGGCTGGTTTTTGAGGCTGTTGACTATTGGAGATTGTTGTTACATGTGGATATAAGTACTCCTTGATGATTTTGGGCTTGTTGTTCCCCTTTCTGCATCTTATACCTTTGTTGCAGTGTTATAAATCATCATTTATTTACTATATTTGTACTAAGATCACTTGAATCTGCCCCTTCAAAGCAAGGAGAAATTTATTTACGTGTGTTAAAAGACTATAAGTCTCTTTGGGAATAATACTTAAAACAGTATCTCTAGTAATAAACATAATTTGTGGACTTTTTTTGCACTTAAAATCTGGGAATAATACTTACAACAGTATTGCCATATTTCTCTGGTGCCTTTATCTATCTCTCTGTTATCACAAAGTGGTCAGCAAGTGCCCTTGTGCTGGTTTCTTTGAAGAAGGCAGTCTTTAGGCAACTTCTACTATATTACACATATTAGATTATCCCTTCTTAGGTGTTGTAAAGCTCTTGTTGAGCTTTAAGTACTACAACTTATCTCACCCTTTCAATCACATTTTGAAGGTGTTCACCTTTGCTTACATTTTGAAAAATGCTCAGTTTTCATTTCTCATAATGTTCAAAGCATATAACTCACTATCAACATCAGATATGGAATCAGCTGTAGTGAATGAATCTTTGGCAGGCTTTTCCTTTGTTTGCATGTTGAGGATGCATGATCAGCATCTCGTTATGCATCTCAATAGTGTTTATTTTATTTCTTCATCAGAGAAAATCAATCACAAGAAATGGTTGAGGAGCTTCCCTAGTGTGAGTTCAGTGCTGAATTTTGCATGTGAATGACCTTGCAGATGAGTTGCTGACCCCAACATCTTAGTCATTCACTCCTATTTGGGTGCCAATAGAGTAACCTGCTATAGCTACTCTCTTTGTTGCAACAGAACAATGGCAGAATTCACAAAATATGTGACAACTCCTACCCACCAGAGAAAATTGGCTACATGTAAGGCTCTATTGGCAAAAAGAGCAGGCAATCAACAAGCCCTGATGCAATCAACAGGCACCTCACAAGCTCAGAGAGAACTGACACCTACTCCACTACTCCAAGGGTCCTCATCTTTGATCAGAAAAAGCTCCCTGGAGAGCAAATCACCTGGGTACTCTATTCAAAGGCATAGGCTCACCTTGTGGTTGCCAAATACACCCACTTTGGTTGAAAGACACAAGAGGTCACCCTTGTTTGAAATCCAATCAGCTGGGACACTATCTATTCCACTGCAGAGATGTACATCAGCTTCATGGAATTCTAACATGCCAGAGCTACTAATGCACCCCCATCACTCTGCAATATGAGTGCTACTGGTTTGGAGAAGTCTAATATGTCAAGATCACCCTCTGTTGAGATGCAATCTCCTGGAACACCATCTATTCCACTGCAGAGACGTACCTCAGGTTCATTGAATTCTCCATCCCCTGTGCAACATTGTTCCAGAGTTTCCTCAGGGGTATTTCAATCAACACTTTGCTATTTTATCCCAAGGCAGAGGTCAGCATCTAGTTCACCCATGTCACTCTACAATATGAGTCCAAAAGGAGTGGCAAATTCCAATATATCAAGACCACCCTTTGTCCAGATGCAATTACCTGGAACACCATCTAATCAAATGGAGAGACATACATTGAGGTTGTGGAATTCTCCAGCCTCTGGTCAAAATCATTTAAGATTTTTGTCAGTTGGATTTCAATCACCACCACTCTCTGTGATCCACAGGCAAAGGTCAACATCCAATTCACGCGAGTCACTCGACAATATGAGTGCAACAGGATTTTCAAATCCTAATATCTCAATGGATAAAACTGTCACTGATAGTGGTTCTTCAGAATCTAATGGTGGCTCTTCAGAAGATCAGAACTTTGAATACCTGATGCAGGAAGCTAACAATTATGAATTTGGTGATGATGAAGACTGGGACAATGTGGTGTATCAGGGACCAAGTAGGGATAGACAAACACAAATTCTAATTTGAAGA
>NW_006768778.1:684351-761961 GCF_000204055.1 Melampsora larici-populina 98AG31
CCCTGAGAACTCTGGAACATGTTGCACAGGGGATGGAGAATTCAATGAACCTGAGGTACGTCTCTGCAGTGGAATAGATGGTGTTCCAAGAGATTGCATCTCAACAGAGGGTGATCTTGACATATTAGACTTTGCAAAACCAGTAGCACTGATAATATGAGGGTCACTATACTATACTGGTATGAGTATAGTTGGGTATAGTATAGTTTAAATTGTACTATACTATACTCAGTATATTATAGTTGAAACTATATGTTTCTCAACTATACTCGGTATAGTATCAATTGATCAACTATACATGGACAAGGGTTACACAAGTTTTCCATCAGCATGTTCAACTATACTGCACAGTATAGTATAGTAAAGATGAGTATAGTTGTACTATACTATACCATATAGTTCAAGTACAGTATAGTTGAACTATACTATACCAAGTATAGTCACAGTATAGTATAGTATAGTATAGTGGCAGCCTTGCTCATATTACAGAGTGATGGGGGTGAATTAGAAGCTCTGGCATATTGTTGACCAGAGGATGTAGAATCCCACAACATTGATGTATGTCTCTGCAGTGGAATAGATGGTGTCCCAGGTGATTGGATTTCAACTGAGGGTGACCTCTTCTGTCTTTTAACCAAACTTGGTGAATCATCCCTTTGAATAGAGCACCCAGCTGATTTCCTCTCCAGGGAGCTTTGTCTGAGCAAAGATGCGCCCCTTGAAGCAGTGGAAGAGGTGTCACTTCTCCCCAAGCTTGTGAGGCGCCTATTGATTGCATCAGGGCTTGTTGATTGCCTGCTCTTTTTCCAATAGAGCCTCACATGTAGCCAGTTTTTTCTGGTGGGTAGGAGTTGTCATGTGGTTTGTGAAATCTGCCATTGTTCTGTTGCAACAAAGAGAGCAGCTTTATTAGTGGGTTGCACTATTGGCACCCAAGTAGGAGTGAATGACTAAGATGTTGGGGTCAGCAACTCATCTACAAGGTTCTGCACATGCAAAATTCAGCACTGAACTCACATTGGGGAAGCTCCTCAACCATTTCTTGTGATTCATTTTCTCTGAAGAAGAAATAACAGAAACACTTTGAATAGCTGCTTTGATCTATATCAGCTGTTCTCAAGATGAGTTATCAAATCTTCAAGTTACAGAACACCATTTTTTTCAAATGTTGTATGTATAGCAATGAAAGATGGGAGGATGAAGACATTGAGGATTTTTAAGTGATTATTGAGAGGCCATGTGAAGAGAAATTCAGTGGGAATTTATCTGGTCACTCTCCAAACATCCCTTTTGCGCTGAAATGGCCACAGCTCTTGTTCCACCAACCACTGCAATTGCGGTGTAAAATGTGTCAAAGTCCCCATACAACACCACAAAACAAGTAATGGTTGCACATTTCGGTGCAATAGCGGGGACAAGCGTTGCAGGCAATTGCTCAGTTTTGATGCAAAACTGACCTCAACAATACCGTGTCAGAGACGCAGCTCAATCGGTCTCTGACAGCCGGTTGGTCTCTATGACCAGGCGAGATGAGGTTCGAAACAGTGCGAGAATGCCACGTGGTGGCCCTCAATTCAGAACGGGTTCAGTCACCGTTGAATGTCCCGGTCGCCAGACGAGGCCGAGGACGTTTACCCCGTGGTGTACCGTTGGAGTAAATGCAATCACGGTACTCGTGTGGGGTCCGGGGATGTGTGAGATGTTGTGACCCGCAATAATGAATTTGAAAGTTGACTTGTATGCAATTGAACGGTGAACCGTTTCTAAAAACGAATTCGATTCCACATCCAACACACCTTCACAACCAGTCAAAGTGTTATTCACCGCGTTTCACAAATCCCCAAGAAATTATCTGATTTCAACTGTGGTCATCATCCTACACTTCAATCTTATCAACAAACCCAGTCTGCTTTCTGGAATTCATATCAGTCATTCCTTGGATCCTAAGTCTTTCTTTCAATACCAAGGAAAACCTTTCCAAGTGAAATTACTCCCCTATGGCTAAAATGTTACAGTTCTGCTCGAATCCAACGAGCAGCAATAGATTTGGCGGTAAAAGACCGGTTAGTTACTCGTATACGCGATCTTCAAATTAAAAACCATTCAAACTGACTTGAACGATCTTATCATTCGCGTTTGGTCTTAGATCAATCGGAAAATAGTGGTACTTGGAGATGGGGCTTGTGGAAAAACATCACTGTGCGATGATAATCTCACTTGCGCCTTAGCAATTCACAGTAAACTGATTTTCAGTTTTTCGGAACTATTCAAACGCGCCAATTCCAGCTTGCATGTATTCGCTCGAGGTCACTTTCCACAGGTTTATGAACCTACCGTTTTTGAAAACCATATGCAAGAGGTCATTGTGTACGTTTGCCTACCTAATATCATTTATTTGTTATTCTCAATCTTTTGTCATCATTTCAGTGACGATCACACCATCGAGCTTGCCCTCTGGGATACCGCTGGTATGCATTTTCATCTATTCCTGATCTTCATCAATGGGTCTAAGTTCAATGGGAAACTGAAATGTTGATTATTTTTTACTCATAGGGCAGGAAGAGTTTGATCGACTCAGGTCCTTGTCTTATGCAGATACACATGTGATTATGCTCTGCTTTTCGTTAGTCTTCTTCTCTACTTCAAGTTCAACTCATCCAGAAAACCAGAAAACGCGTAAATTTCAGCAATAACATAGACTATGCGGTTTCTCTTTTCTCCAGGGTTGATCAGCCGACTTCACTCGAGAATACAGAATCGAAGGTCATTCAGTCATATCCTTGGTTCAACATATTGATCATTTACTCAAGCCGTTTTTTGAATTCATTCAACAGTGGCTAGATGAAATTGTTGAACATTGTCCGGGTGTCAAGATATGTCTTGTGGGTGCGTATGCTTAATATTCCCTCATCCATAGCTTCATGTTTTTCATCATGGTCCTCCTTGGAACTCAATGTCTGACTCCTATCTTTTTGGTTTCGTTCATCTCTAGCACTCAAATGCGACCTTCGAGATGACCCTCGTACTCAGAATAATCTGGCCAATTATGGTCTACGACCTGTTGATTATGAACAAGTTCAGTTCACTTTCTATTCCCTTTGCTCATCATCTTGATCAATAATTCACGCGTATCTTTCAAAGGGTTTGGCTGCAGCTCGACGGTTGCGCGCCTCTCGTTATTTGGAATGTTCGGCGAAGCACAATCGAGGTGTTCAAGAAGCGTTTCAAGAGGTAGCGCGAGTGTCAATCAAGTCTAAATCCATGGGGCTAACTCGAAACAGTCTAAGAGATCGTCATTCAGTTTCATGTGTGATATCGTGACATTATCTTTTGCTCTGTGCCCACATTAGTTTGTACGGTGATACTTCTCCCATCTTTTCCCCAAATCTTGCTGACGCGTCTCGGTATTTCCATGTAGAATATTGAGCTTCCCGATTGATTCAAACCCTTTTCGAAAACTTACTCTCGTCTTCACTTTTTCTTCTTCTTGGCAGTCCATGGGTTCCATCCGTCTCATCAACACAGTGGGCCAAGGTAAAAAGTCTTATCACATGAGGTAGACTAAAAAGCTGAACAGAGGCTGATTGGATCTTTGGATCAATTCTATTCTAGTCGAATAGATGACCAGCATACCGATTCAGAGTCATATCCCTAAGCCTTTGAATTCCTCAATGTCAACCAGTTTGAAAATCCATAATCAGCATTTGTTTACCTTTCTTTCACTAATTTGTTTCCAAGTCTTTTCCCATATCAGACATATCCCTTAGTAAACCTAATTGATTTGTTGTAATTTGGTATCTCTTCAATCGGAAATTTTCTTTTGTGTGTGTGTGTGAGCGTATGGTTCTGTAAGATTGTTGCATTTTAATCATTCCTTCATTCTTATTTTTTTTGGTTTAATGATTTTCTATCAATCTTTTAATATCATTCTTAGTTTTGATTTTTTTTCTTGAGATGTAACAAATATTCTTGAATTTGAAAATAGGGAGTATTGAAGGTGACGAGTGGATTTGAGATTGATTGCTGCTTAGAAGAGGTAGGTTGCAGACTTGATACGAAAATGTTGGTGCAATCATATTTTTGGGTCCATCTGCAGAGTGGTACAGTTTAGAGGTGATAGCACTACGGAAAGCAAGGTAGTCTGCGCCTCCACCATGTAGTTCTATATTTTTGAATGAGATTGGCAGTGAGCTTTGTTTACCCCAATCAGGCTTTATGTTTTGGTGCTGACAGGCTTGATTTCATTCCCTCGTGCGACCAAGTCTTGCGGAAATATTTTATGTTCTAGTAGTACCAGAGATTACTGCCCATTGGCACAGGTTAGCACATGTTATATATGGACTTGTATCAGAAGGTGGACTTGTATCAGAAGGTGGACTTGTATCAGAAGGTGGACTTGAGTAGGACTGTTTGTAACTCATTACCAAAAACACTAGATTGCATATGCCTTCTTCAGCAAAGGCAGGCAAGTCTCCAACGAAAAGTCGATTGCAGACAAAGTTTTAGGTTAATGCATGAATGACCTTTTGGAAAGGTTTTCGCTATGAGTTGTCTGATCGAAGTCGGTCTCTATATAACCAATGAAGATTTACCCGCAGACTACACCACTAAATCTCATAACTCTTTCAATACGAAGTTTTCCATCTCAATCGATTCGTCAAACTTAACACACATGAGACTCCAATCCAGTGCTTCTTTCAACATATAAAGTAATCCGGATACCCAGAACGACGATTCGAGCATCTTACTCGAAACCGTAGCGCATGAAGTTATTAAAATCCTCTCGCCTTTGCTCAGGGTCGATGTTAATGTGTAAACTCTTGACCGCGCTCTCTACTGGCCTCGTAACATCTTCTTTGGCACGATGCACGATCGATCTACCGACCGGTCTTCTATACTCGTTCCCAATTCAGGCCGCTCTTCTGATCTATAAACTACCAGTCGTTGTCACCGACCAAGCTACGACGAATACGGTATGTTTACCAACATCGACGGATGATCAATTTGAGATCGATGACACTCAAGAAGACATTCTCAAAAAGGTTTTTGGAACCGATTCGAATGCCTCAGATAACAAACATATGCTTCAGTCTATATCCCCAAGTCAAGCTTTCTCAGCTTGGCAACCAACAGAGGATGAATCTTTACAAGTCTCTTCTGAGATTATGTCAGATGAGATAATTGATCCTGATCCTGTGATTGATCGAGAAGTTAACACTCGACAATCTAACATTCCGATCAAGTCAAAATCACGAAATCAATCAAAAGCTCATATCTCAACTACGTTGAAAAAGCTTCCTTGGCTCAAAGATTATATCTTTCCTTACCGGTTGATCGCGAGGTGTTTGCGTTTAGTCGGTGAAATGGTTAAATTCGTATTCATGACCGGTTGGAGACTGGCGAGTGGATGCGGAATGATTCTAGTGCAAATCCTGCAATTCTTGTGGGAGGATATCATCTTGTAAGCTTCTCCTGGATATGTATTCATGAATCAAAAACTACGTGGAATATAAGACTGATCCAGATACTCTCTTTGATTTGTCAAAACAAAGCCCGCTGTTGTTGCCGTTTCGCCTGCTATTCTACATTTTCATAAGGCTCCCCACCATCATTGCGACTCGTATCTACCTAGCTCTCAAGCCACTATTGGTCTTTCTGGCATCCGGCGTGACCCTAGGTGTCCTCATGGGGCTTCTTGGAGCGATGACACATGGAATCTTAGGGGATTGGATCCTATCACATCACAAATCTCGCACTGTTACAATCCCCGGTTTGGTGTCACATTCAGATCTTCGTCAACCACAGGCACCCTCCCGGTTTGAACGTGATCTCATTACAGATGATAAGGATATCCATCCACCGGAAGCTAAGAAGTCTTACAGTGGCCTATGGGAAGGAAATGTGTCACTTGAAGACAATCGAGGTACCACTACTGCTACTAAGCTCGGTATGGGTGTGACTAGACATCGCGTGCCTACCAGTGGTTCTAGACAAGACGATTCATCAAATCCTCGTAAAGGCGATGGAACTTATTCCAAAGCAAGTAGTCTTGAACAACCTATCGTTCGAACAAGAGACAGATCACTTTCTGGTTCTTCTAATACTTCTAAAACTTCATCAATCATGAAAGGTAGTCGCAAAAAGGGTTCAAGTTATCATCCACCATCAGAATCTTCAGTTAGTGGAACTAGTAGTAAAGGAAAGAAAAAGAAAGTCACATTTAAAAATGATTAAAACGTTTTTTTGTTGTAGTTTTTGTAGTTTTTTTTTTGTCAAAGAGAAATAAATTGAACTGATTATTGATAGGCTCATTTTTTTTTATTTTTTGTTGTTCCTTATCATATAATTATCTTAATCTATTTATCTGTCTGTCTTAATGTATGATGTGAATCTGTAGTATGGTGCTGTGAATTATGTGAATGTCGCTGAAATGTTAAGACCCAAATCAAGGCTTAAAATCAGCTCTGTCACTAACGTCGTGCTTCACAGATTTCAAATACTGTGATCAAGTCAGTTTTATCATCACTTCAAGGTCAAGCTCTGCTACGTTGTGAAAAAGTCTTGATACAGGGGGGAATCCTCATTTATCTTGTCTCCATACATATTTTGCTGGAATAAAGCCTCTGCCCTTGTAAGCCTATAGCCGGGGTTCTTTAGGATGAAATGGTAGCTTGCACAAAGGCTTTGTTGAATACCTGTGGTCAATTGCTCAAAAAGCAAGGCCCGCTTATAAACACAGAATGATTGGAATCCATAGGCATTCAAACCAATCGAGAAAGGGTCTTCTGTCATGTATATAGGCGTCGTACAACCCCATTCTCAATCTGAATCCCTCTTTAAGCCTTTCACTTGGTGATCATTTGCTCAAGAGATGTGCTTGAAGCAAAGTTAAGAGAAAACATCTCATAGAGCGCGACCGAAATTAGGATGGCGTGACTGAAGCCTCCCACACCACGATATACTTTGTCAATGTTTAGATCTCAAGAAAAACTAAATTTATTAAATGGACCACCTGATCGAAGCTTCATCAGATATAACGTTGAAAAGAATAACAATTGAAGGAAGATGACAATGAAAAGGAAACCTTTAACAATGATTGTGTTAGGCAGAGTGCCGTGTTTCATATGACCAAGAGACTACAAGAATTTTTTTAGATAAAAACAAGGCTATTCATGCGTTGACATGATGGTGGCGAGATAACCGAGCGCCCCAGTAAACGACTGATTGGAGGATTGGAAATCTGGCAGCCTCCAAAAAGATATCAGAAACTATCGCTTTCACAGCGCCTGAGAGCGTGTTCCTCCGTTATTGGTGACGGTGTAGGCGAAAAGACCACGACGCACGAAACCTAAGACATAGCCGCGGCCATCATGGGGTGAGGTTTCGCAAAAGAAAACATAACGCATGTATGCAAAAAAATCACTCACTACGCCTAAAGAGATACCCAATCCGCAATTCCAGATGACGTTGTGCCATACGATCATGATCACTTGCAAATCCAAGAGTCGAGTACGACGAGGAACATCTAGGGCATTAGTGACTAAACAGAGTGTTGGGTATGGAGTCCGATCATATCAGATTATAATGCATTTGCGGGGCTGGTGTGAAAGTGAATAGGACTTGCGCGTAATAATGGTAAGGGCAAGAAACGCAGATGTAGTCACGATGATCAAGATTGCTTGACATAGAGCGTTGAAAGCATAACGACGTAGGCAATCATGTTTCTGTTTCAGCATCATCTCATCAACCTTTTCCCAATCTTCTCGGCGATCTTCAAACAGACTGGATTGCCATAACGAGTCAGTCACTTCGGCGTTCCACACCGACTTTTGCTGATAGACTTCTGTTCTATCGGCTGATTCTTCGTATGTGGGTGTCGGCACGCGAAGTTTTTGGTTAGCTGCACATGACGACAGGCATCGACGAGTGGCGCATTCCCGAAGCGTTTTGACTTGTGTCCAAAGTGTGTTCATGATCCGCCAGCTTGCTGAAGAAAAGACGCATAACAAGATTATTTGACAGATTGTCAACCCAAAACAGATGTATCGTGAATTAAGCAAGATGTCCTCGCCGAGGGCTTGAAGAGTGCCTAGTCGCCGAAGCATATCTGATTGAAGACGATTGGTAAGATCGGTAACTTCGGAAGAATTTTCTGATTCTCTCTGTAATGATGTTAGCATTTCATGCGTTTGAACACACAGCGCCCAGACACGACGGATCTCATGTACATTCTTGGCGTTGATTATCGTGAAAGGTAAAATGTAGAGAAGCGGGATGATGTACATCGCGATATTGCTGATATTGAAAAGTTTGGGTCCCAAAAATCTGCGATAGTTATAATTTGTAGAACTGGGTTGCCGCTGGGGATCCAATCGGAAAGCTGTGGGGGGCGCCGCATATGAGAAGCACCAGACTTTTCTCGAGCGATAGAGATGATGATCAGATTGTGATGAAGACTATCAAGAACAAAAAACTTACCTCTTGACCAACCTTGCAGAGTGAAAGATGCATAATCAGTGATTGAGTACACTTCAACATTGTCCACAGCCAGATTCGAGACTTACCAAAAGCGAGCAAAAGGGGACTGGTCAAATTGTGCAGAACAAGGGTTTGCGACTTGGGAAAAGATGAAAATTCTGCCTGTAGGCATACGAGGGCTGCGAGATTCACTGGAAAAGGCAAAGTGCCATGTGAAGGTTGGAATCGTTAAATCATGTCCACTTGAAAATTGACTCGGGATGCTGACATGCGGTGAAGATGCATCCCCAGATCGGGATGACCAAATGCCCGTTTAAATACATGTATCCGCCGCGGTCTATCCTGACGAGCCATCGAGCATCTCTATCACAGAGCCGTTTAAGACCGCTTATCACATATAAGAGCCCAATGAGAGGGCACAACACTGTCGATGCCTTGAGGGCTGAGCGCTGGAGGTAAGATGGGTGTGGATACATCTGCTTGCGTGCCAGGTCGTATAAAATCTCCCATGCTGGAGATGGGGTCGTTGACTGGAGACTCATCGGACCAGCCTTTCACCTTGATATACAAAAGCTCGTTGGTCGCAGTAAGATGCGAAAGGGATGATCATACAATCAGTGTTAAAGGATGGTGCACACTTTGCAAGACTGACTGGCAAACGCTTCAACTTATCATTAGCAGGCAGCGATGTCGCAACTGTGAGCTATTCCAAAAGTGCCCGTTGTTTGTAAAACTCTCACTCAAGATGACGTCTGCTAAACACTACAATCACGAATAGAAGCTTCCCTTTAGAAAGCTTCCCGAATTTCATTTATGGTTCTCAAACCTGTGCAAGAACTGTGCAAGACCGACGTGCAAGATCCGTGCAAGATTTCTTGCACCAATCTTGCGCATTAAATTTTTTGACGACCCCAGCTATTTTGTTCCAACTGGTACGAAAACCGTGCGAGACCGACGTGCAAGTTCCGTGCAAGTTCCGTGCAAGTTCTATTCATGTCTTGCACAGAAGTTGCTCGAAACTTGCACAAATTTTTGCATAGGTTTGAGAACCATACCCGAGTGGATGTTCATATTTCTTTGTACGTATTTGACAAGGAACGATCCTGTATAATGTGCAATGACAGTAGTTTGGCAAATAATTGTCACAAAGTTTTTGTCGACCAGGCGCTCAAGCCTCGTGGTTCAGCGTATTCAATTATGTAAAAGTGGTGCCAAAGCCAAACCAGATTCAGAATAAGACGTAGGAAGGGTGTGTGAAAAACTGTAAGAGGATTTTCAAAAATCTGCTAAAGCCTAAAACTTCTTGGCCAAAGTATAATGAATAGGACGAGAAGTTCGTCAGTTCGTACTCCGAGGCTTCAGCTTCCACAATGGTTGAGGGAAGGAAGCTTCTGCCGGAGACGAACGGAAAGACTACAAGTAATACAGCTGTACAAAACACGTGATCTGCTGTGGCGCAGTCGTGTACTCTCAACACAAAGAAGATAGACAATTGGAGGGGCTATGCAACTTTCCCGCCGCTAGCTAATTTGTTAGCGGCTCCGTCAAGGGCAAGGCTCAACATTCAACTTCTTGTCTGACACTCTTTCGCCCGAAATATGCATAATGTGAATGTGCCATCCAGCATTCACAGCTCAGGATGAGCCCCGACCCCCGAATGCCGGGGACTGGGCTGCCCGGCCCACCGACTTTTTTTCAAAAGTCAGAACGAGGACCGACCCCGGTATTCCTCGAGCTTTTTCTGGCTCATAGGTCAAGCCCGGCTCCCGTACCCTGACCCCCGACGAACTACCAAATCCCCGGGAAATTACGGGGATCCCCGAGTCCCCGGCTATTTCCGGCAGAAACCGCTGAGCACAACCTCTCCCAAGCGTGTATTTATCCGCTTTTTACAGCTTGATTTTTCCTCGGGTTCCCCGAGGAGAGTCACTTTCTTTTGACTCTCAGAACGACTCCCGGGCCCGATAATCCCCGCGGTTCTGCGACCCTTCGAAGGCCAGAACGACCCCCCGACCCGACGGGCTGTCCCGCGGGTATCCCCGATTTGGCGGGTCTCGGGGCTCATCCTGATTCACAGCTGCCCGCCCTTGCCCGCCCGCCTGAAGTTCACAGAAGTTATACGCGTGATCTGCAACAGATATTGGAAATCTTTGTACTTACTCCCACACAGAGAAGAGATGAAGAGACTTTGAAATTTTGTAAGTATATGTTCAATGCGTTAAAATTTGAATTTCCAAGCGACATGACAAATTATCAAACTTAAACTTAACCCGTCCCTCTCCGCGCAAAAGCACGTCTCTCGGACCTTTTGCGCGGAGAGGGACGGGATGTACATCGCGTGATTGGCATCCGTAGCACTCCGATGTACACCAGGGGGTAAAAATTATCGCACCGGAAGTTCGGAACCGAAACCTAATTGTTCCAGAAACGTCTTATTTTCAATTCACTTGAGACGTTTCTGAACGGTTTTCAGAAGGGGAACCACGTACATATAATTACGGTACTCAAAGCTACATATGTACACGTATATAGTTCGTACATAGTTGTCATACATACTTTTTTCGATTTTTTTTTGGCAGGGAAAAAAAAAGTATATTTGGGCCTCAAAGTATATAGCTTTGAGGACCCCTACATACTTTTCTCCTCTTCATCTCATGCCTCGTGTTGGCGAGCGGCAAAAAATCACCCTTGGGATTGCTCAAGCAAGTACCCATACCCTCTCTGCTCTGTTTGCTACCGCTCAAGCTCCCTCTTATGTTCACTTATATGCCTCCTTTCACTTCGATTTGATCAACATCGCCGCTCTGATGCTTTTGGACGACTCCGAAGAGGTCTTCATCATGGCTTCGCTCGCCCTTGTTTGCACATTCAACAACTTCATCACAGCCGGCTCCAACCTTGAAGCCTCTATCATGTCTCAGCAAGCAATCCATCAACATACCTTCAAGATTGCTTTAGCTATCCGTCAAGCTTTTGATGAACTTACTCACCTGCGTTACATCAGACCAAGGATTCATGATCGACTTACAGCGTTCCAAGTATTAAAGTTTCAAAACGTTTTTAATGGGAGTGATAGAAATTTTCTCCGACATGTAAGTACTGGTCAAAGTTCCTTTCATCATTTCTCATACTGACTTTTGTTTCTGAATGTCTTCATGTGATTCCATCAGGCACGGATGTCACGACAAAACTTCGAGCGCTTGGCGGATCTGATCCGATATGATCTAGTTTTCGTCAATAACTCATCTTTGCCTCAAACTCCAGTTGATTGGCAATTACTCATCACTTTATGCCGGCTCGGGTCAAGTGGGAATGGGGGTAGTGCCTATATGATAGGGTGCCACTTTGGATTTAGTGGTTGGTACAATGTTTGCCCAGTTCAGCTCCTGAATTTGACACTTACATTTGGTTTTTTTAGAAGGTTCGGTTCATAATTTTACGCATCGTTGTTTTGAGGCTATTTTGAAACTTGAAAAAGATTATGTTAACTGGCCCAATCAAGAGCAACGAAATGAAATCAAGAGTCAGATTGGTAGAAAATCATTCTTTCAAGATTGTGTAGGATTCATAGATGGCACCCTCATTCCACTTGCATTTGCACCGAGCAAGGATCCGGAAGACTTCTGGACTCGTAAGCATACATATGCTCTCAACACCATGTTGGTTTCGGATCACCGAGGTCGAATCATTTATTATTTGCATGGATGGTGTGGTAGTTCACACGACCAACGTGTCTACGCTTCCTCTCAAGTAAGTCTTTTCCCTTTGTTCAAGGCTTACTTAAACTCATATGTCCTTTTTGTGTATGTAGCTTGCACAACGTCCGGAGAATTTTTTTAGTGATAACGAATACATTTTGGCGGACTCGGGCTATACATGCTCCCAGCACCTCATTCCAACCTTCAAAAGTCCGCGATTACAGACCTTAGATGTGGTGAGGAGAGAATTCAACCGTGCTCTCAGTGAACAGAGGGTTGTAAGTGAGCACAGTAACGGTCAACTCAAATTGCGTTTTCAATCGTTGCAAAGTTTGCGAATAACGATCAAGGATGTCTCTTTGGCCAAACACGCTGTAAGATGGATCAAGGTTTGTTGCATATTGCACAACTTTACTATTCATTTCCGGGACCAATGGATGCAAGAGAATCATCAAGACAAAGCTGTTTTACCTCTCGAAAATGAACCGCTAGATCTTCAACCCAACGAAGAACGAAACGCTTCATATCGCAGGCGAAACGAACTACTGCAGCAGTTTAGAAATTATCGAGCACGTCAAAACACTTAGCTCACTTTGAATGGTGATATACTTAAAATTTGTTGTAACCAGATCATATTTAAAGAAATGAAATGCTATCAAATATGCCATCTCATCTATTTGTCCCATTTGTGACTTCAATGAGGACTCGAATGAGAAGACTTTGTTCTCTTTCAGGTTTTTGAAATTCAAGAGTTCAAAAACATCGAAAGAATTGGAAAGTCTTCGTTTTACCCAGTTCAAACCAAAGAAGTTGAAAATTTCAACTTCTCGTGGTGGAAAAGAAGCTCACAATTAATAAAAGAGTTTTATATCTTCGAGAGATCAAACTTGAGCAACCCTTTCATAACCAAGTTTTTTAATTTTATTTCAAAAACTAACAACGAGAAATTTATAAAACAAATTTTTTTTTCTTCATAACAAGAATTTTTTTTATTTAAAAGTGTAAGGAGAATTTTTCGGAACGACAATTTTTTTTGATAACAAAGTTGTTAAAGGTTTTGTTTAGATTTTTTTCCTTTTTTAATTTTTTTTAAAAAGATAACGAGAACACACATTTGGAATATTCAATTGGATTGAATAGGATTTTGAAGAACATGAAACAAATAACCATAACCTGTCTCGATATCCTTCACTTTAAACTATCAAGTATTTCCTGAGCCATCTCCCGAGCAGTTTCAAGGGACATATTGGCAAGACAGAATTTGGAAATCATCTCGGCTTTTTCTCTAGCCAATTGAAGTTTGGACAATCCTGATCCTTCGATACTCTCATTTAAAGCCCTTCGCTCCTGAGCTAATTCGCGTTCTAGTTTGAGCATTTCGAGTTCTTCAGTTTTCGCTTTTTTGGCTTTTCTTTTTTCGATAGCCTCTGGAGTTAGATCCTCAGGGTCCAGACTACGTTTTTCATAAGGGTTTGGATTTCCCAATCGGGCTTCTAACATGTTCATTACAGCATTTGAGTTTGATGAGGCTTGTTGAAATGCCAGGCGATTGCTTTCAGCGGCCGCGAGATTTTCAGATTGCATTCTTTCGTAATCGGCTTGAGTTGGTAATGAGGATTGAAACGATTTGAGCACACCTAAGGTACCAGCTGAGGTTCTTCTGGGGTTCTCGCTAATGGGTTTCTTTATTGGTTGAATGAAGTTTGGATGTGGGAGAGTCTTGGATGTCAATTGGGAATGAGAACTGGAAGAGCGTTCGAGTGAGCGAGACGAGGAAGACTGAGCCAAATTAGGATTACTCGTGTTTTCACTCATAGATAGGGAAATGTCTTGAGCATCTTGAAAAGCTTCTGAATTTTCGGTTTCAGGACCTAAACATTGAGGCGGATTCCAGTTACTAGACTCAGTTGACTGAGTCTCTAGAGGTTGAGCCGAAGGCGAAGGGGGATTAATCAAAGGGGTCGAGGGGTTTGGCTGAGCTTCAACCCCACTTTCGGCAGTGTACAAAGGCGCAGTTCCGGCACGATCAGCCATGATAGGGGTGAGGATGTCGTAGTGGGGGCATCTACTATGCAAGCACTCTGTGCGAAGAGTACACATATCAGGGACTGAAACATGTGCAGTAAGTATCAGAACACAGCTTACCTTTGATAGTCTGAGCGGCCATCATTCTAATTTCTTGTTCCCGCTCCTCAGTCCACTCTCCAATCAATTGTAACACCTCAATTTCGAAGTCCGCGTTCTGTTTGATGGTGAGACCACCTCCTTCGCCTGTCTGTTTAGACCAACCTTGTGCTTCTTTGAATTTAGTTTCCAAGTTATCAATCTACAGTTTCTCCATTCGAAAAGGATGAAAGATTAACAATCAATTAACAAAGATCTTTCAGAAAGGATTCAGAGCAAACGATGACCATACCTTCTGTTTCACTCCTTCCCACAGGGGGGTTTCAAATCCATTTGCACCAATGAAAATAGCACAGCGTCTTGCACATTCTTTCTTCCCGGGCAGACCCATTCGATATCTGGCATAATTATTCGAGATCGTATCTGAACTTTCCATACACATCCACTCCGAATCACTTGGTTTCTCTTGATCACCCCAAGTTAAGCACATCCATTCAACTATCAAGTCCACCATTGTCTTGCCGTCTGAATTGAGATCTTTATCCCATGACCTCTGTTTTCAACCGGACTTGTCTTCAGCTAGAGACTCGGATGTTGTGGCTGATGCTGCAGTTTTCCTTTTCGAAGACGCTGGACCCTTTTTAGAACTTCTCTTACGACCACGACGAGTGATCTTAGGCTCCTCAGGAGTTTGAGTTGTCTCGGTAGGTTGTGTTGTTTTGGCAGTTTGTGTCGACTCGGCAGGGGTTAATGAAACAGAGGATTGCATGACCGACGGCGAAGGCTGAGAAGCTGATGTGATTGGCTGAGCTGCAGGGTACGTAATGATGACCGGAGTACCGGAGGAAATCAAAGGATGGGGTGTTGAATAAGGTGATATCAATTGCACTTGACCTGCAGCCGGACTGGTCAACGCATGTGGTACACTCCACAGATTCGTATTCAAGTTGTTGAAGGGAGTGGTAGGGGTATTTGTGGGAAGACCTGTTGAATCCATGCTCGGTGGTGGTGGGGATTGATTGGGCATGGTGGTTCAGGGCACACGGTAACAAACTCAGAAACTGGCCATAAAAAAAATACTTCGGTGGGACCAAATATAGTGCAGAAAAAGTATGTACGAGCAACTATGTACAAACTATATACATAAACATAAACGCTTTGAGTACCGTAAATGGATAGACTCGCTGGCCAAGCGCAGAGATGGCCCCCAAAGCCTGCAGAGAATTCAAAGGGAGGAGAGATCACGGGCCGATATTAAGCTTAAAAAAGCCCCTCACAAGCGCGTTCTCCGAGCCCTCGAAGAGGCGCTTACATTAAGGGGTTTCAAGTTTAAATCTTTTATACGGGTTTTTAAAAATTCGGTCAAGTTTTATACGACACTGTAAGATTTTAAATTTGACCGTTTATAAAAATCAAGCACATCGAATAATTACCGTCGTAAAACGAATCGAAGCGGTGATTGTATCGTTCCAAGGTTTGGCGACATTTCCTTTGAAGATAATGACGAGATGGCCTTCTTGACCAATCTCATGTTTGAAGATGTGGTCAATACCATGATTGAAAAGGTCAAATCGTTGACCGAATGATTTTTAAAAGTGTATGTTTACGCTAATTTTAAAACGGGAGACGTAAAAAGGTCTCCCGTTTTAAAAATATTTTACGTAAAATTTATGTCTTCGTCCAAGTTTTCAAAACATAAAAATACGGAAAATCTTGAACTTGAAACCCCTTATTGGACTTGCAAGTTTTGGCGTGTGAGCTCCGAGAAATAAGTCCTCTTATGTTTTTTTCTTGACTTCTCCGCTTCAGCTCACCGTAGAAAATGTTAAGCTTCAAGTATGTTATCCTCCATCAAAAGGTACACAACCTCATAGCACACACAGATGCTACTTTTGGAAGTAAGCGCTTGCAAAACGTGATGCCCGATTAATGATTTGTGTAACTACATGTTTCAGCCAAAAAGGCCGGAATATTTCTTTGGGCGTAAACAGGTGTAAACTCCCAATTTCATGTCCAAAAGGCGTGTGGGTTTTGTCTTGGTAAAAACAGTAAAGGACCTCATGACTTAACTGCTGGACACAAACTTGTCCCACAAGCGGCATGTATCTCAAGTACAACCCATGAATCAATTAGAAATTTTCCGTGGTTATAGCCTCAAGGGTGGCATTGGCAAAATACCATGTTGTCATAGGCTGCCCAAAAAAAAAGGTGGTCTGAATTCCCCAAGTAATGTGCCCTATATATCCAAAAAAAATGATTATTGACAAAAGAAGACAAATGAAAGTTGAACCTACTACAATTTGAGAACAACCTTTCATTGACTCTTTTGCCAGAGAGGTATGTGCGGCTATGAAGAAGGAGTATATCACCCCAAAAGAGGTAATTCACGCTTTACTGTCTTCAACAACCCCAGTGGTGAAGGAGTGTCAACGGTATTGGGGAACTGAGAGGGTTTTCAATTGAACATTACAGACGTTGTATGGAATAAAAAACCTGTCCAAAAACAGCAAGGAGGGACATGCGGGATGGAATGTGTTTATTTTAAAAGAGGTGAGACTATTCATTTCACACAGAGAATTACAAGTTTTGAGTAATGAAGATTGTTTTGATAACAGGCACAGCTGCAAATGAGAAACAAAGTCTGGACCAAACCTCGAATCTTTTACAGCTCTCAAAATATCACAACACATTTCTTCAAGATCAAGGAACTGGGCAAACACAATGCTACCATAAGGGATTCAATGCCATTCCTGTGGCATTTAATGTATCATCAACTATCTGCTAGGACAAATAACCACAAAGAGCTCATGACAAGTGACACTCATGACAATGCAACACTGGATGGGGAAGCACTGGATGATGATGATCTGCATTTGGGAAATTTTCAGGATGGATTGGTGGACATTATGGCCAAGAATTTGGTTCAGGAAGAGGCCCAACATGATGATGGGATTGAGTATGTACCTGAAGATAAACAAACAGCATAGATCAACTGGGCCAATCTGGTAAGAGTTTGTATCTTGAAAGTTTTTTATTGACATTATGATGACCAAATTTGCAGTATATTATTAGGTGGCAACAACAATATGTGTCATGTTCTTGTTTCTGTCACATTATTGCAATGATTCCCTGCAGTTACATAACTCCTTAACTTTCCTGGCATGTGGGTTGTCATGCAGAACATCTTTGTACTACAAGAGAGGCCACACCCCAAGATTTAATGTCCAGGAATTATGGTATAGGTCCTATCATCTGCATGAACAACTTTGACATCTTGCAAAGAATCCACAACACACAGGTAGAGTCTATGTCTAAACTCTTCCACAGAACATGGGGATATATTCAGTTCCTACGGGATTATCTGAAGAAAGAGATATGCCCAGACAATGCAAGCACTCACCTTCAAAACTACCACCAGGCCATGTAAAGTTCTCAAAAGCTTCATGTCCATCTTGAGCTCTTTCTCACAAAATTGAACAATATGAACCAATGGTGTGCAACCTTGAAAAGCCAGTTAGCTTCCGCCATGTACAAATACATAATCAAGGTTGGAAAAGGCCCTTTGACTCACATCACGGAAACACCTTCAGCCATTGACCCAATACCTGTTGATGATTGTCACTTATTCCTCTTGAGACTGATGGACACAGCAAATAACTTGGCTAATGTGGTAGGTGAAGTTTTGTATGAAATAGCAAAACAGTGTGGCCTGACGTGTGAAGCAATGGAAAAGTTGGTTCAAATATTTGAAGGAGACCTAGGAAGATGTCAAAACACTTAGAATCTCCGCAAGAAAAGAGCACCAGCTGGAACAGCGGTGGGTGGCTTGACTAGTGTGATGACAATTCCGGGTGTTGCTCATACCATGTGGAACATAGCTCAAGGTATTTTGACTCATCATTGGGGCAATAGCCGTGAGACAAAAGACTGGTGCTTGGAAAGTGTGGCAGTTCATTTGCGGGATACAAAGTAGAATCCGGGAACGTGCCCGGCCTTGTGCCCAGATTTCTTTGGCAGTAAATTTGAATTCTGGGCCCAGACTTTTGCCCAGAAAATCAAAATTTACTGCCAAAAAAATTCCGGGCACATGCCTGGATTCTACTTTGTATCCCACAATTGGGGGTTTGCTATGTAAACTACCTTCAAAGATGGATTGTAGAACAGTTTTGCAACCTGTGCACTCTATCAACATGGCCACATTGGTTTCCTGTTTGAGGTGAGTCAAGAAGAAGTTGTATATCAAAAGTGGTTCAAAAGTGGATGTGGATGAAGCATTAATGTTGCTAAGCGGCCCATTATCTCTCTCCCCAAGGAACACACTTGCTGAATATGAGACTAGTCCCAACCTTTTTCAGGAAGGGTTTGCTCAGGCTGTCATTGACAAATGTTATAATAAGTTTTTTTGCCCTGAGTCGTTAAGAGTATGTCTTTCTAAAAAAGGACATAAAAGGATATGATATGCAACTTCAAATACACAACTTTTTAAACATTGTTGAAGCTGAATGTGCAACTAGCACGGGAGACTTTGGGTGTTCAAAGTTTATATGGAAGAATTGGGTTTTGATGGCTCATGGTATGAAGGGTCTCCCTTGTTATGATTTGCATCTAACACACTTCCTTGTCCTTGTGGATCAAGACTTTCTGCCAGCTTTGGCCAAAGTAGTCATGCATAGCTTGTTGATACAGTCTGGAAAGCAGCCTGGGTATTTTGTAGGTAACAATCTCTGGCTTGAGCACCAAACTTATTGGCTCAAGCACTTTTTTAATCTAAATTTGAGTCATATTTACATATTCTTTGTTGCAGTGTGTTGCTGATTTTCACTGAATTGGGACAGACCAACCTGACAGATGTTGAAAAATTAATTACAATGTCAATCAATATAATTTTGGTATATCTTAATTCCATGCATCAATAAACAATATAAAAAGTCAAGAGGCTGAAATAATTTGATTGCTAATCTCATTATTTCATTCCAACAAAATGCAGCTCAGATCACTAGTACAACAGTTAACCCTTTGTTGTGGACTTAAGCCAATATATTGGAGCCACATGCATAATACCACCTCTCAGTTGCCAGCAAATTTTCTAAGATCATGGGACCATCAATATGTGACAGGAACAAATTCAATAAAAAAGGAGGTGCTGATTGATACCCTTTTGGTTTGATCAAAAATGTTACAACAAAATCTAATTCATGATAAACCCGCTAAGAATTCACAATATTGATGGGGGCAGTTGGAAATTTAGCAAGACTTGATCGCCAAGAAGCTGATGACACTGTAGTGTGACTGGACCTGGCTCACTTATTCCTTGCCTTCTTTGCCACTTTTGCAACCTTCACTGGCGGTTTTGCTGTTTGGGGGCGTTAGGAGTAAGTGGTTGCTCTGGGACGGGGTTTGGATTCCTACCCTAATAAAGTCCCAATAATTATATCATCCAAAATTAGAAATAATCTAATTTTGTTGAAAATAGAATCCAAGAACACACTTCATCAGTTTGAACAGGTCTGGTCACGGTTCTCATTGCGGTTTGTGCCTCTTTTGCTTCCTGAGATGCAGCTTTGGCCTTGCTGAGCAGTGTTAACTCTTGATCTGATGGATCCAATATAGCAAAAAAAAACCTCCTATGAGCTCTCCATGCTCGCACTTCTTGTCAGATGCTTTCATATTCAGTAGGCAGGGGCTCACCCTCAAAGATTAAGTCAAGAGATGCTCCTTCAAGGAATAGATTGTAATCAACACACACATTCCAGATCTTGTTGACTGGAAAGAGATTGTGTAATGTGTACAAGCTGCCCCCAGGATACTCAATATAACATATACTACTCAGATTTTTTTTGATTTTCAAGTGCAATTGGATTGAGCAAAGGTCCATACATAGAGGATCTTCTGGGGCACTTGGCCATTGTTGGATGCAAGTACTCAATGTTGGATTCCTCGAGTTGGTCTTACAGAGAGACATATGTATTAGGTGGATCATCTTGAAGGACAAATTTGGTTAAATTTGACCACATCATTTCTGGCTGCTGGGCAAGGAAGTAGTTGGCAGCCTTGGGGTTGCAATTGGAGCAGATGCAGGGTAGCATTCCTGCATCAGTCTGTTATTGTGTTTTGGTGATCACTGATTGCCATTTTTTTTATGAAGGAATGTAACCACACCTACAAAACAAGGCGTGAGGGTTAGCTGTGGAGTGTGAAGAACATATGGATTTTACAAAGTCACTTACCACAGTAGGACGCAAATGCAACACGCAGACAAACGTTGGTGATACTCATTGCATACATCCGGTGGTCATTGTTTTGATAAAGTGGATTGCTTAATCCCAATACTGAGCTTTCATCTGCGGTAGACAGAGGTGGTACAAGGAGGACTGCAACCGCTGGTTGGCCATCACAACCTCCCCGTCCAGCCATTTGCAGCAACTCCATTGGATCAGTCTGGCCTGCAATGATGACCCTGCAAACTTGTTTCCAGTTTTGGCCGAGGCCAAGAGCATTTGTACAAGTCATGACACTAAATTTTCTATTCATAAAATCTTGGGCATTACAAGGCTTGTCAACAGAGTCTGTATTGGCATGAAATTGGCGTACTGAATTGCTCAAACCATTCCGGGTTTCTTCATCATTGTGATCAGCTGAGTTGATTTTTTTCAGGGCCACATACATGTGGTTCTGGGTGTGACAGTAGAGAGTTTGGACTAGTTCCAAGTTGGAGACTAAATACTTTGATGCAAAGTATTTCTTTAGTGTGTTCCAAGGTTTTTGAGTCCAAGGGAGAGTGACACAGATGAATTGTATCTCAGGACGGGTGGGCTTGCCTTGAAGAATATTGATTGACTCTTGGGTGATTTTGAGACTGGCAAGTATTTGCTCAAAACGCTGAGGCAGACAGGTGGCTGAAATCAGGAGTGTAGAAACCAACTTGGTGGCTAGGAAAAATTCAATCAAGTAACCATATGATGGGCGTAAAGCAGTCTGATCTTGATGGATATTGTGTGACCAAAGACCCTTCAGTTCACTTCTCAATACCAAACCCCAACTGTAGATTAAATGTGCCTTGTCTACAACTTTGAGGATGAGCTGTTCTGGGAATTTCTGTGAGAAGAACATTTTTTCAAATCTAGGGTTGTTCAATAAGATCTCTGGAGACTATTCCAGAAGAGATAGACAAATGACAATTACAACACCTAAGTCAGTCTGATCAGATCACCCTGAAACAATATAAACGTTCATTTCAAACTTACAACATAGTTAAACTCATATTTTCATGCCAAGAGGTAAACATGTTGGCAAGGAAGGTAGCTCTAGTCATATTGATTGCGGAAGGACCTCTGTTTTTTTTTCTTCCACCTGGAACGTGTAAAATGATTCCAAGTCTGTTAGTCTCAAAGATCACTTGCAGAGTGTCCTTTACTTTACTTACTTGGTTGTTTCCAAGGGCTTCTAACAGGTTCAAAGTCAATACAATCATCTTGCACATTTTTGGAAGCATCAAGTGAAACATTTCTGGAATGAGAGATATTCCGTAGCCGGTGTAGAACTTATAACCCAAAAAGGGTTATACAGAGCTGGAAGAGGATATTCTACTAATAAAATGACTAGTAGAAGTTGTTTGAGACTTCTCTCCTAAAACAACACAATCAGGAAAAGGCACTGTTGTATTGAGTACTGATAAGGCACCAGAGAAACATATCTTTCACACGAATTTTATCTCAAAAAGCACAATTTTATTACTATCAACACTGCTATAGTGTTATGACCAGATGATAACTAAAGAAAATGAGCAATATCTTTATGATATTATTCCCAATAAGTCTTTTTGACTGCAACACAACAGTAAATTTCTCTTTATAGCTATAATAAAGGGTGTATTTAAGTGACCAGGTACTATTAAAATAAGTTTATGATGATAAACAAAATAATAACTGTGTAAATGATAAAGAAAAAAAGGGGAACAACAGTCCCAAAATCATCTCGAAGTATATATAACAATGTACTCCAACTTTTACAATGGTCAACAGCCTCAAAACCAATCAAATCCACCCACAATCCCTAAAACCCTATAATGACGTAATGTAATGATCTTGTTACTAATAAATGATGTAATTGTCACAGCTGAAAGTGATCAATGACACAATAATATGATGTACATCACTTCTTATGATGAATACAGGTGTCTTTCCCTTGGAAACTAGCTAAAACCCAAATTTTGAGATTACAATTTTTTTCAGATGAGGTCCAATTTTGGATTACTAAAGTGAATCTTGTTGCCCTCATGATTTTGATCATTTATCACCCCCATATGACCTATTTCTCATGAGTGATGAGTAAGATATTGAGTTGTGAAGTTAAGGTTTTTAGTGTTACATGTTGACTTGTGACTGTGAATTTGTGGTTCACACCAATTTCTTATTTGCCTTGTAACTTTTTTTCATAAACCTCTGCTACTAGTGATTTAAAGTTTGTAAATTATGTAATCCGCTCTTTTGCGTTGAATGAGCTATCTACCAACCTAATCTGACGTCTTTTGACATATGTAATTAGCTGAAAACCTTCATTTTTGACAAAATTCACCCATTTTCTTCACTTTTCACAGCTGCTACTCTCTTTTTCTTGCTCATGTAGTATGACATAATCCTCTATAACCTTAAAAATCCCGGAAAATCCTCTTGGCAACCTTAAATTCCACTATTACCACCATTACATATGCAAACTACATGTATACCCCTTGTTTACCAACTTTGAAAAAGTACCTTTTCCCTAATAACTTCTGTTTCTCATTATCCTCCTTCAAGATAAAAATTGTTACAGTATAATATAATGTTGTTCTTTCATATTCTAACCTTACTAAACCCATAAACCTAATATTACTACCATAAAAGCCATTTCCAAGCCTTTATACCTATATTTTCGAATTCTTCTTATGTTTTTCTTTCTTTCTTTTTGTAATAAGTTTGTGAATGAACTTTAAATCATAATGTGAATGTGAAAGTCGGCTAAGAGTAAAGTTGGCCAACATTGAGGAAAGCATTGAATAAAGATGAAAAATGTTGTCCTGGTTTTCATTTTGAAATTTGAACCATCTTGTTGCTAGCTTAACAACCAACCCTGGGCCAGCAACGCAGGTGTTGCGTGTTGCGCTGCGCCTGCGTTGCGGTTTTTCTGACCGCAGCGCAACATAGAATCAAATTCTAGGTTGCGGCCTGACCCGCAGCGCAACATCATTTGTCAAATCGATGGATTTTTTGGGCCGCAACAACATTTGTTGCGTTGCTGCCCAAAAAAAATCACAGTTCGGCGTTTTTTTGGCGCTGTTGCGCTGTGGAAAGCAATTCCTAGGATTGTGTCTTAATCTCGTATCATTCTTTTATTACATTGTAGATCAACTCATCAAAGTGAAAGAAAAGATACATAGATGACTTTCTTCAACTCTTACAAGGCACAAGGGACTGGAGCAAAATTTGAAATCCTCATAACAATTCATATTATTTTCATTATGCATTTCTCTATACTTCATTATCAAGGGACTCAAATACATACAAAAGTAAATTAAAAGAATAAATTCAAAACATCAAATGAAATACAAACCTTAGAAAAGGGGTCAGAGTCGAAAATTATCAACATTGATGTGATGCAGGAATGAAGAAAGAAAAAAAAACACTTACATATAAAATCAAGCAAGACCAAACAGTTGATCTACAAGAAAACATGTGCCAAGATTGAACATTTCAAAGTGTCAGTATGATTCAGAAGAAGGAATCAAATAAGATAACAAATTGATTTTAATTACATACCTGAATTAAAGATCATGATCAAAATTCCAATTGAATTTAAACTTCTATTTTGAGGTCCTAACTTGATACTAGATGAGAACTTGATGAATATTGAGTAAGCTATACAAACAAGAATCAAAAAACAATCAAATTCTAAATAAATAAAGAAACAATAGAAGTAGTCAGTAGTGTGTAGGAGAGCAGAGACTGAATAGGAAACTTACTTGGATATCATGAAGTTGATCATAGGCCAAGATCGAAATGATATACTTGATAAGTGGTTCGATTTTGGGGTTCTAATATCTAAACCTGATTGAGAGATGAAGGTGGAGATCGAAATTGAATTCAAGAATAAAGGTTGAAGTTGAAAGGGAAGAATTGAATTGATAAAATAAATAAATTTGTTTTTGGGGTTTGAAGTCAAAAGAAGGAAGGAGATTAAGTCAGTACTGAACAAGAACCAAAGCTCAGAAGGAGATAGAATGATAACTTACTTACATAATGATTAAAATCGAAATTAAGTGATTTGAGGTCTTGAGTGTTTGATTTAAATTGAAATGAACGGTCGGAATCGAAAGTGAGATGGGATAGAGGATGGTAGGAAGAAGTGTGAGGTGATAAGGGGATGGGATCGAAATTTAAATCTATCGGACCGATTAAAATTGAATCTAAAAATGAAAGGAATCAAAGAAGAAAGAAGATGAGATTAGTAAATAAGAACAAACAAAAGAGGGAATGAAACTTACTTACACATCAAGAGCCAGAATCGAAATTTGAAAGATTAAAGTATGAACAAAGATAAGAAAATTGAAATATAACCTTACTTACATGAAGACCCCAAAATCGAAAATGGAATGAAGGGACATTATTGAATGAACAGTCAATATCGAGATTGATGAAGTCAAGATCTAAAGAAGAATGGTTAAGAAAAGAACATAGAGAGTTAGTACAGTGAGAAAGTGGAGAAGATAGAAGAGGAAAGCAAACTACATACCAACATCGAACACCAGAATCGAAATTGAAACAGGATTGGAGTTTGATCTTGAGGTCTGAAGTTGAAATAGCTGAAAACCTAATTAAGATCGAGTGTGAATTGGTTGAGATTTGAACCTACAGTTGAAGTGAATTAAAAACAGAAAGAAGATTAAGTTAGTATTGAAGAATGAACGAGAGAATGAATAATAAGAAATTATAAGAAATGAAAAACAAACTTACTTAAATAGAACTCAAGATTGAAATTGAGGATAGTGAAGAATGAGATAGCGGAGATCAATGAAAAGACAATTTAAAAACCTTACCTTTTGTGATTTGAAGAGAAGAAAAGTCCGATCGGAGATCGAGATGAAAATTGAGAAAGCAGGAGGGAGGGATCGAGAGAAGTTATCTATGAGTTTGTTTTTTTTGTCTGTGTGTGTGGAATCTGTGGTATCGTTTTTCTTTTTTTGTGATCCATCCAAGGGATCATCAAGTGTTCTTTTCGTGTGATTCGCGTATTAGTGTGGATCAAAGAGTGTTCTAGTGTTAGTTGTTAAAGTGTTCTGATTGTTGTTATCGGCTTCGTGTCCGTGTCTAAGTGTTTTAATCGTGTGTTCAAGTGTTCTTGACATCGTATAAGGTTTTTTTTAGAGTGTTCCATCAAAGAATCAGAATATCATCGTTAGTTAGTGTGTCCGATTAAAATCAAGTTTGTTAGGATTTTTTTTATCTCATTGAAAGAAAAAGAAAGATAGATAATAAAACAAACCTTTATCGTAGTTTAGATCATCGTTTGTAGTGGTTGATCTTGAAGAATTGTAGTGTTGTTGTTTTATTTTTTTTCTTTTATTGTAGTTTTGCTGAGCTGAGTCGTGAAACAGTTGTCAGTTGGTTGGATTCAAGCTCAGGGCCGGGTTTTTTTTATCAGGGCTTTCCATATATCATTTTTTATCATTAACTTTTTACTCATAGCAAGAATTACATTAAACTCAAAATCTACATATCTTTGCTTCAACATCTAGTATATCTTTGTGTAGGGTATTGTTGGATTCTGCCAGATCTTGCGGTTTTTTTTAGAAATATCAGAATAGTATTACGTGTTAGACTTGTGAAGGTAGAAAGTTGTTAGAGAGTTGCTTCCTTGCTTTTTTTATTTTTGAACTGTTATTTCAAGGTTGAGGGCAGTCTACAACAATCATAGTTTCACCCGCATCTTGTTATTCTTTCTGCGGTGATTCTTCCCCTCTCCGGCTCAGCCTACGCCACACAGCGTAGGAGTTCTACAGCGCCTGTTGTGTTGCGCGACGGTCAAGGCGCCGCGCAACCTGACCTCACCATTTGTTGTTGCGGTACTTACCGCAGCGCAGCATGTAATGCAGGTTTGTGCTGCGTGTTGCGGAGCAACGCACCAAAAAAAACTCGTGTTGCGGTGTGTTGCGTTGCTGGCACAGGGTTGTAACAACAAGCCCACTGTGCCAGGTGATTTTTTCTCGGACTTGTCCGCCCCTGGCACAGGGGGCTTGCGTATTAAACGTCAATTGTTGCGTGACTAATAGCCACCTTTTGGTGGGTGTTTTTTCACTTTGATTTTACACCACAACCCACAAATGCATTTTCTTCAAAAAAACAGTCAGATGCGCTCTGTTGAGTTATGAAGGAAATGGCCTCTTCAGAATCTTGACAGAGCTCATGATCCTGTTGATTCACTGAGGCTGCTTATTTTGAGATTTGAAATTTCAACCGCTAAGATTGTTATGTGTACCCTTAAAAAGGCTTGAGAGATGGTCAATTGACACCCTGAAACAAACTTGTTACTTGTTTCCCAGCTCGATTCTTGTGAGCTGGCACTTTTGATTCTCTTTTTTTTTCTAATAGAAGTTATGGACAAGATGCTGAACTCATACCAGCCAGTTTAAGAAACAAGATCAAAGTAATGTTGAATGAGATAGGATGGATTGCATCCAAAAGTGACCCAAACTTCACTTTTGGGGGCTATTGGTCACACTAGACATGTGGTTTAATGTGCAAGTCCCTTGTGCCTCGGCTTTGGGTTACCGTGAGCTTTTGCACAATCAGACTTGGGTTAAGTTAGATCTTGTTGTGCCCGGTTTTGATTTGCAAAAATGTTGAAATCTGAAAACCGGGCATCAACTGTTCAAAACCAGTTGCCAAATAGTGCAATCCATAAAAAATGATCCTGCACTTTTTTTCACTATCTTCCCTCCAAAAAAGACCATAGCGGAGCAGAGCGGTTTATTTACGCGCCCCGCTTTCTATTTACATAGTGCCTTAGAAAAAAGAGTGTAGTGATTGCCCATTTTTCATAGCACCAAATTGCCCTGCTATGAAAAATGGCTAACATAGCATAGCGGAGCGGTGCGGTGCACGGGTGGTGTTGCTCCCAAAAGTGTCACAGACTTGAGTTGCTATTGAAAGTGGTATGAGGTTGTGTACCTTTTCAAGGAGAATAACCTACTTGAAGCTTATAAACATTTTCTATGGTGAGGTGAAGCAGAGAAGTCAAGAAAACAACATAAGAGGACTTGTTTCTTGGAGTTCACATGCCAAAACTTGCGAGTCCAATGTGATTCCCTCTTTGAGGGCGCGGAAAACACGCTTGTGAGGGGCTTTGTTAAGCTCATACCGGTATGTACCCATGGGTTGACAGTGACAGACACATTATGTGATATATAATACTCAGCTGCAGTATTTCTCACGCCTGAATGTCACATGTATACATCAACCTAAATCAACTCCAGATTACTGTACTTGTGAGATCCTTGACCCACAGCATCAATCCTGGTTCTTTTGCATTGCTTCAAGTGGTTTTGGAATTTGAAATGTCCAGCACCTAAATATCAAGAGCTTATCCCTATAAATTGTAAAACTATTAGAAGATACATTTTGTAAGTATTATTTGGCTTGAGTACTCTAGTTTTACTTGAACAAAGAGTCTCAGGCTGAAAGCAGTAAGGTAGGGTTTGCATTTATGATTTGAGCTGATGGGTGTCATTGACAGTGGAGAGAAGCACCACATTTTCAATGAAACCTAATTCTGTGGAGGTGGAGATGTTGTCAGTAATTTCTAAAAGTGAAGAATTATAAAGGAGATAAAGACAATGCCCGGGGGAGCCCTTGATACAGTGAGAAAGGTTAAGATTTGAAACCATTGAAGGTCAGGATGGTAGAGCGCTCAGTTAGGAAGTTGTGTAATCTGTTGGGTGTTTGAGTATTGATTCCCTTCTTCTCCAGGGTGTCCAGAAGGTGGGGATGATGGACCAATGGGAAGGCTGATTTGATGTCTACAAAGAGAGTGCCAACAACCTTACCCTTCAACCATTCTTTCACAGACCCCAATCACAAGTCACTGGCAGGCCAGTGCAACCCACTGACCCTAGCAAGTTATGAGAAAGTCACGAGAAAGTTGTGAAATGGATATCAAATGGATGTCTTCCATTGATTGAGAATTTGTTGAGAAGTGGTTAGGATACCACCAATAATGAGATGATGTCATACAGCATCATGAACCTGTACAAAACTGCTCCTGTATTTCCCCACCAAGAATACAAAGTTTATTAACCTTTGTGATGTAAATTGACTGAGTTATTGAGGTTTGAAAAAAATCACTGACAAAAAATGCTATTGTTGTACTATACCTAAACATTGATTCTGAAATATCTTCCAGCTTTAACAATATACATACACAAAAAAATTGATATTCCTTTTGACAATATGTTTCTCCACATGTTTGAAAGGACCTGGATGAAGTGGTTTAGTAAGGATGTCCGCTAACATATCCTCTGATGCACAATATACTAATTTAATCACCCCTTCTTTCACCTTGATGATGCATTTCAATGGCCTTTGTCTGTCCATGCATGACTGCATTTTCCAAAATGTTGATGGTGCTCAAGCTG
The DNA here is from genome assembly GCF_000204055.1 of Melampsora larici-populina 98AG31. Taxonomy (NCBI): domain Eukaryota; kingdom Fungi; phylum Basidiomycota; class Pucciniomycetes; order Pucciniales; family Melampsoraceae; genus Melampsora; species Melampsora laricis-populina. The sequence continues at coordinate 713,317 of NW_006768778.1, forward strand.
TCTGCGTTCAACAAGTATGGTTTCACGTGAGGTAATTTGATGGGGTTAAGAAATCTAGCTAGCCATATCATCTTGTCTCTGGCTTCATTTGATGCTTGGTACTTTGCTTCAGTAGATGATTTAGCCATGGTTTGCTGCAGTCTGCTTTGCCAAATAATGGCTCCGCCAAATAGCATGAAGATGTATCCAGCTGTAGACCTCCTGGTACTTTTATCCCCTGCCCAGTCAGAGTCAGCAAAATGCTCAGGCAGGGCAAAACCATTGTTGCTCGCTATGGCGGTTGACAGTGTTTTGTTGTAATGGATGCAGTAATTCAATGTACCCTTGAGATAGAGTAAGATATGTTTGAAGGCTTCCCAATGACATAAGGATAGATTTTCTAAGTGCTGTGATAAGCCACCAATTGCATAATTGATATCCGGTCGAGTGCATTGCAATAGATACATTAGGCTCCCAACCCCGCTTCCGTAGGGAAGGTTTAGTAAAGTAAAAGATCTGGCTTCATCCGGCGTGGATTTAGTGAGTTTGGTGCCACCGGGTAAAGGAGTTGATGCTGGCTTGCTGTCAATCATACCAAATCTCTCAAGTAAAGATCATGTCATTGCTTCTTGTCCTAAGATATAATGATGCGGACCAGCTCTAGCTATTTGTATACCAACAACACAATTTGATATACCCATGTCTTCCATTGGCCAAAATCCTCCTATTTCTTTCTTGAAGTCCTCAATGTTGTTACCAGTGATAGCTAAGTCATCAACATGTAAATAAAATAAACAAATGTTGTGTGATCTTTGTCTAATATAGACACATTCATCTTCTGGTGTTTGTACAAATCCGGCTTTTAAGCATTTGGTTCTAAATTCATCATTACATTCATGCGCTGATTCATGCTTTAATCCGTAAATGGCTTGAAGTAGTTCACATACTAAGTCCGTACCCATCACTTTGTATCCTTCTGGCTGTTCCATGTATATAAGATGTTTTAATCTACTGTTGAGAAAAGCCGCTATGGCATCCATAGAGTGGATAGGAAAACTGTGATACATAGCAAAAGAAATCACAGATCTGAAAGAGGCTGGCTTCCCGGTTGGTGCAAAAGTGTCAGTTTAATCTACACCAAAAGTTTGAGTGTAACCCTTGGCAACTATCTGAGCTTGGTGTTTATTGATATTGCCATCGGGATCAAGCTTGACTCTGAAATGCCATCTGCTTCCAACAACAAGATGATACAAAGGCCATGGGACTAAATGCCAAACATTTCTGTCCTCCATGTTCTTCATCTCCTTTTCACAAGCTGCCTTCCATTGATTCTTGTCTGAACCGCTCATTGCTGATTTGAAGTCATGTGGTTCTTGAACCAATCTGACCATTGATCCAACAGCAAAAGCATATGGAAAAGAATCATGTAAATCAATGAAAGCACCTTCATCATCCCAATACGCAAAACTAGCTGATGGTGTATAGCGTTCCACCTCTCTTCTTTCTCTCTCAGAGTGACAAGGTGGGTTTAGAGGTTGTTGGTCTTGTAAATTGGGAGTGGATTGATCTGGTAAGATTGGATTGTTGATAGCTTGTGGTTGATCAATAGTATCATCCTGGTGCATTCCTTCACCACCAGGGAAATGGATGTCGTTGTCTTGATACTCAGCAATGGGTTCAAGTACAGAAGGATCCGGTAAACGTTTGACTTCATCATCATCAAAAGGTAAATGAGAAATATCAAATGATTTGAGTTGCTTAAATGGGAAATTGCTTTCTTTGACAATGACATCATGAGAGGTAACAATTGCATTTGTCGCCAAAATAAAGACTTCGTAGTTGAGATTATGCTCGGTATGACCAAGTAGGATGGCTTGGCGGGAAACTTGCTGGAATTTTCCATGTCATATGGCTTTTCTGCTGCACGAGTCCTGTTCCCCACAGGGGTTTTTACCGCAGTGGAGCACAAGTAGTTACAGTGCCTGATAGCCTACGACTCAGGAGGCACTTAAAGCAATGAATTCAAAAAGCCCATCATTTCATTTGATGTGCCTCTGAATGATGCCAAGGCTTTCAGAGAGCTCTTGGATGAGGCGGAATGTCCGCGCCAGGGCCGGGCTATGCCCACAGGCGTGTCCTTGTCATGCTGTCAACATCCACCCATAGCAGCTGTCGGGAGAAACACGGGGGTATCACAGCATCAGGGAGGATGTCCAGATAGGTGTCACAGTCCATATCATATCACACCCAAGTTTGTGAACCTTTGTCAAATATTTTTTCAACTCTTGAAGTCAACTCTTTCTAGGTCTGTCTGATCTCATCCCACAGTAGCCTCTAACTCCACAATGGCACCCTCTCGCTCGCATAAAAAAGCTGCCCCCAGCAATCGTCCACGAAAAGCTCGATTGGCTCAAAATGCTAGACCGCTGACGGATGGCCAATTCGATACCCAGAAAAGTCGCATCAAAGCTTTGAACGACTGGAATGATGAAGACATGATGGATGACGAAGACCAATGTAGGGGATTTGATCATCTATCTATTCTAAACTTTACATATCACCTGACTATCGCCGAGTGTCGCAGTCTTTGCAGGAAACGATAAGGTCTTACTGGAACAAACTAATGGCGGGGGACAAATCGAACACGATCTAGATATACCTCGACAGCTATTGGACTTAGAATCTGACGATGAAGATGCAATGCAAGAAGATGAAATGGATGAAGAGCCAGCTCCACGAGCTCCCAAGCAAAGGAAAGCCAAACCCGATATCGATAATACAAAAAAAGGACGATTTGGCAAAAAGATGGACGTCGGACACACTGCGGAAGACGCTGATTCTGACTTTCATAACGACCCAGATACCGAGTCTGAACAGTTGAGCTCGGAGGATGAAAAGGACAACCAGGATCAAGACCAGGAAGAAGAAGAAGAAGAAGAAGAAGAAGAAACTTGGAAATCATATCACGTCACCAGGGCACAATCTAAGAAGTCCAAGAAGAAGCCTCGAAATGATCCTGATTCAAAAGCGGAAGAAGAGGAACGTCGAGCATTAGAATTAGAAGAAGTCAAGCGCTTGCAACTGAAAGCTAGGTCAAAACTTATCCGGGACGATTTTATGTCTTATCTCGACTACGCCTCTGATTCAGAATTAGTTGAAGTAGAAGCGACTTCAGAGCTGAAAGGAGCTATGGACCTCTTAGAGTTCTCTCCACAAAAGTTTGAATCTGAACCTGAAGCTATCGCAATGATGTTGAAGACTAAACCTGAGGTACTTGCTCTTGTCGATGACTTCCAACGAAACTTGATCACTTTGATGGAGGTCAAGGAAGATGTCTTGGGCTCACTCAAAGCCGCTGATGAGGCTGATGCTGATCACAACATATTCAACCAAGCTGTCGGTTGTTTGCAGTATCGTAAGCCGTCAGTTTCTGTCTTTCGCACCAATGGAAAATTAATTCAAACTGTTCTCGTCGCATAGACGTCCTTTCGACCTATTTATCGACAGCGGCTTTCTACCTTCATCTCTCATTGAAGACACCGTCGCAGACCACACCTGTGATGGGTGAGGTCATGCTGGCACTACTCGAACTAAGAACATCCTTGAACAAGATGGATGAATATGGTCTTACGGGTGACTCTGTGGACGAGGAGCTGGAGGACATGTCTGATCTCATGGACGCTTGTCGTGAGGACTACCTTGATCACGATTTTTCACAAGAACTTGAAGAGCTTCAAGATGACCATGACGCTATACACGATAATGCCCGACCTCTGGTTTCTCTTGGTGAATTGCCAGCCAAGTCTTCTAAGAAATCCAAGTCCTCTAGTTCGAAGTCGCGTCAAGGGGATCCAGAGTCAAGCTCAAAGGCGAAGAAGAGAAAGCGTTCTGCTCAATCAATAGAAGTCGAGGATCCTAACCTAGCCTTGAGCTTTCTACCCAAGCGGTCCGAAACTGGCTCACTTCCTTCACATAATCAATCAGATTTCAACGATTTTATAGAGCCTACATCATTGACAGCCAGCGAAGATCAGCAAAAGTCAAGCGGAAAGAGAAACTTGCGGTTCTACACTGCCAAGATCGATGCCAAAGGCAAGCGAAGAGAAAAAGCGATACACGGGGTCGATGGCAACGCGACTGGAGACAGCGATCTACCTTATCATACAAAGGAAGCTCGCCGGCGCGAATTCTTACAGAATCAAGATCACGGGCAGCCGCTTGGTAGTGATGATGAAAGTGGCCTTGAGGCGGATGTTTCCTATGGTCAGGAGACCGACCCAGACCAGAGTGGAGATTATCACGACACTATCAAAGAGTTGAAGCAATCTGCGAAGATCGCCAAGAAAGCGAAATACGATGAACAGCGACTAGCTGAGAGGTTTGTGATCGATTTCCTCACAAGATTGCTTTCTTGGTAGCCTTACAATGAAACGGATACTGGATGCTGATATTTATTTGTTTAGGAACGCACTCTCTACGGAGGCTGAATCAGGAGGACCAAGACAAGCAACGCGCCAAATCCTAAAGAACAAGGGTCTGACACCCAAACGTGCCAAGGTGAACCGAAACCCTCGAGTCAAGAAACGATTGAGATTCGACAAAGCAAACAAGAAGATCTCAAGTCAAAGACCGACTTACAAATCAGATCAGGCTGCCAAGGGTCGTGAAATGAATGGATACTCGGGCGAGAAGAGCGGGGTGAAGTCTACACTCGTCAAGAGTCGCAAGCTTTGAGGTAGTTGTTCGATTTGCTAGTTATGATTTAGTGTGTCTTGTTTCCTCGGATTCGCATTGTAAAGAAAACTTCATCTTGAACAAACCTCGATGGTATCTGAGGGAACGCTCTTTGCTTTGATATCATTGCCTTACTCAGCCACAAGAGTTCTCGAGTCTCCCTGACATTGTATCTTGCCAACTTGAGCGGTGCCAATTGAAGGCAGTCAACTGCCTAGCCTTGAAATCGCGACTAAGATGTTCCCAAAATTCATATAATGATACCACATGACTCTGTAATCATGTGAATCATTTGCTTCTGTTAGACTGACCACATCAATGCGACGCCTCTGGACTGAAGACCTACAATCATTTTCTTTCTGTTCATTGACATGAGTTAAAAACTTGTCCTGAATAGATTTGAGCTCGTTGCAACTTATCTCTTGCTAATGATGAGAGGGAATATAATCAATCCTAGGAGTGCACTTCATGACTTTGTATGCTACATGCAAGGATGCTCTTCATATTCCCATTTTTATAGTAAACTTGATACAAGATGGGGAAGCCTGTTATACTGCCTGGAGAAGCAGTTTGCTCATCTTGAAGAGCCTCCAAAATAGAATTATCTCATGATTGGCTTTTTGTTGCAAATTTTCAAGTAATTCACACTTTTGTGAAAACAGGACAATTTCAAAGGCAACCAAATCTCATTGGATTTGCAGTATAGTCAGTAGGATTTAGTCAAAGTTGGTAAAGACTTTTCATAGCTTTGGCGTCAAATTTGTTAGGATACACAAATATTGTGACAAAAAACAACATTGCAAATAGCAATCAGAGCAAACAGAAAACAGACCATAACAATATTTCAAATACCCATCAAATCAACCAACACAAGCGGTGTCAGGTAGGGACAGAAAATTACAATTCCCTATGCTTTTCCAACAGAGAACATGCTACCAGATTGTGGCGTGGGGTCTGTTGTCAAGTACCTTCACAGTGCAAAAATGGACAATTATTTTCAAGTAAGTTGTATCATCTACTTGGATCATTTGAAGTTTGTTTGAACTTATGAATTTTTATTGATTCTTTTCTGAAAAAACTCCATATTCTCTATTCTTTGTTCTTCAGTTTTTTTATTACAAATGCTTTTACACCTACATAAAATATTGCTTCACATAATGCAAGATACAAAGAATGAGTCCAAGATGCAAAAGTGATACATAAAAACCAAAACTTGAAACAAAAGGTCAATCAGTCTTTTTGAACTTGTCAATAAATCGATGGAGATGAAATAAATGGCCCCTCTCCCGCCACATGTAAATTGAATAAGATGCACTTGCTAAGAAAACAGATCCTAACTATTCCCGGCGTGCGTACACACATATCAAGAAAAATCATTGAAAAGGTAAGTATGTGTCCACAACTTTCCTCTTCCCCAATAGATCTCACGATGAGAGAACTCACAAAACAAATGGGCCATATGAATTGAGTGGGTAGAGCTTCGACATCAAAGAAAGTGAAAAATCAAGCGCTGATAGACTTACGCTAAGGGCTCCTGCCAGCTTAAATTCGGATGGTTTACTTCGATCAACAACGCCCCGAAGACAAAGCAGACGACGTATGACATTGGCGACGGGTCATTATGAACAATGGGAATTCAAAAGACGTACTGTAATCTGATCATCATCAAGAAACGAAGAAGGTCAAAGGTATTTTGAAGAGAGTACTGAAGCCCAGCAATAGTGTGTGCAGTCGGATAGCTTTGAAATTGTTTGAGTTGGCAGAGATCAAAAGCCCAGAGGAATGTTCTTGAGAGAGCTATACCTCCAAACAATAAGGCTGGTTTCAACATGGACAGGCGAGATGACAAGTCTTCAAGATACAGCGAAACTACTACCGGGATGAGACATAGAAATTGTAGCCTGCGTGCTCCTTCAATCATTATAGTCGTGAATCTGAGGTGCAAGTACATAAGTACAAACACTCACCAAATGGTCCAACCACCCGCACGTATTAAACCGATCTTACTTTCCAGCCATGGCATGAGAAACGTGCCCATCAAACCTGTCAACACTCCCAATCCTCTCATCCCAGAGATTAACTCATCAGAGTAGGCTTGAGTTTTCAGCCATACTATCATGCTACCATCGAAGGAAAGAACTGTAAAGTAAAGCAGCGAGATGGCCAACGAGGATGGGAAGATCGGAAGTTTCACAAACTTGATCCAAGCCATCGAGAACTGTGCACATCCGTCGCTCAGCCAATACCATAGCCGCCGCGCAGATGAGGGCTGGCCCACTCTCAGCTCCACATCATCTTGATCTGAGTTCTGTCGGACTTCTTGGTTATTTTCAGCCAGGATGGGAAAGGCATTCCAAACCCGATGAATCCATGCTAATTCAAAGAAGAAGCCAGCCACTGAAAAACTTGCCAGGGCAGTCAAAGTCTTCAGCGGACCCAGTGTTGATGATAGCAGAGTGACCAGCAAGGGTGCAATCAACTTGCAGGAAAGATCGAGCCGTCTGATCAATGTGTTCAAACGAGTAAGGTCTCCACTTGAGTCGTGGCAGATGCATGCGAGCCAGTCCCTCTCGATTGCCACTGATCTACATACGTCTGAGACCCTCATAGCACATCCTGAGACTATCACGAAACCATATAAAAAATTCTGGTGTGACTTGAAGATGACGGGAAGTGATGGATGTAGGTGGCCAATGATGACATTTGGTTCAGATTGAGATTTGTATGAGAGCAAGAGAAGCAGTGCAGCGTATGCAAGGACGACCGTTGATTTTTGAACAAAAGCGGTGACACGAATGAGATAAAGACGAGGCCAGATATCGATCAGACGGCAGACCGAGCTAGCAAAAACAATCGTGGAGGCAGTGGTGCAAAACCCATAAATTGAGGGCTTGAGGAGATCAAAAGGATAGACACCGATGAGGAAGAGGTAGATCGCAAACTCTGCTGTGCGTTCCGTGGCAACGCTAGACAGGTGTTGGAGCATCAAAGAATAAGTGATAGAGACGATGGGGTGGTCGAGTGCGATCTCATCCTGATGGAACTCAGGTTGATTGGGATCAGATTCGCTGGAGGTTGTGGACAATGACATGGTGCAAGCCCAGGAGAGCTTCTCTGGAGGTTTCTGACACCGCGGGAATAAATTAGTCCGAACCCCAATCGAAGAGAATTGCGGTGACCGGGTTTGCAACTTTCTTCAATCGCGGGTTTTGTTTGCCTTGGGTTTGCCTTAGGTTTGCTGATTCCCCTCCAGTCAGCAAATCCTGCTGCCAACCAAGATCCAAGATCCGATCTAAGCCCATATGTATGGAGGTTGTATCATATCACTCAACAGAATTCCTATCAGTCACCCAACAGATTATTGCTATTCTTTGTTCCTCAGCATGGAAAAAAATCATCACAATTCCCTTTCAAACTTAGACCTTTCATTTGTAAGTAGAACTCCATATGTCTACTGTTATCTTACTCGTGTTTCAGGTCTTCTCGTCAATTATCAGCTGCCTTCACTTCACTTCATCCCACTTGTGAATTCCATACCATCCTACAGGTATGCAGTCATGGGTTCAACAGGAGTGAGCTGTGAAAGAAAGGCAAAAAGTGTTGACTTGGGTCAGCAGTCTCCAGAGTTACATATAATACGCTGACTCGAGGGAAATCAGCAAACCTAAGGCAAACCCAAGGCAAACAAAACCCGCGATTGAAGAAAGTTGCAAACCCGGTCACCGCAACTCTCTTCAATCGGGGTTTGGACTAATTTATTCCCGTGGTGTGATGTAACCCGATTTTGGGTTTTTGGGTTCTACATCAATACACGGAAGAGGTGTAGGGACACGGGGAGTTTGTTCTAAACCGAAGAAACGTTGTGGTGATCAATTTATGGGATCAATTAAAAAATTCACAATTAGCAGTTTACCAGTTTATTAGCAGGATTCAGCAGGAAAGAAAATTCAAAATGGAGGTTTTTGATCAATTGAAGCTCTTGTAGGCTTATGTATTGGTCATAAAGTAACATTACATCATTTTATTTCACATTACTTATTAAGATCATCATAGTTTATTCACAAACTTATTACAAAAAGAAAGAAAGAAAAACATAAGAAAAATTTGAAATTATAGGTACATAGGTTGGAAAATGGTTTTTAGGTTAGTAGAAATAAAGTTATGGGTATTATGAGGTTAGAATATGAAATAACAACATCATATTATACTATGACAATTTTAATCTTGAAGGTTGATAAGGAGGAACAAAAGTTATTAGGGAAAAGGCACTTTTTCGAAGTTGGTAAACAAGAGGTACACGTGTAGTTTGGTTATGTAATAGTGGTAGTAATGGAATTTAAGGTTGCCAAGCGGATTTTACGGGATTTTTAAGGCTATAGAGGATGATGTCATATTACTTGAGCAAGAGAAAGAGAGGAATAGCTGTGAAAAGTGGAGAAAATGGGTGAATTTCGTCAAAAATGAAGGTTTTCAGCTTATTACATATGTCAAATGACGTCAGATTAGGTTGGTAGATGGCTCATTCAACGCAGAAGAGTGGAGTACATAATTTACAAACTTTAAATCAATAGTAGCGGAGGTGTATGAAAAAAGTTATAAGGCAAATAAAGAATTGGTGTGAATCTTGAATTTACAGTCACCAGTCAACATGTAATGCTCAAAACCTTAACTTCACAACTCAATATCTTACTCATCACTCATCAGAAGTAGGTCATATAGGTGTCAGAAATGATCAGTAACACGTGGGCTACAAGATTCACTTTAGTAATCAAAAATTGGAGCACATCTGAAAAAATTTGTAATCTCAAAAATTGGTTTTCAGCTAGTTTACAAGGAAAAAATCACCTGTATTCATCATAAGAAGTGCTGAACATCATATTATTGCGTCATTGATCACTTTTGGCTGTGAAAATTACATCATTTATTAGTAACAAAATCATTACATTGCGTCATCATAGGGTTTTTAGGGAATTTTGGGCGGATTTGATTGGTTTTGAGGTTGTTGACCATTGTAAAAGTTGTAGTACATTGTTATATATACTTTGAGAGGGTTTTGGGACTGTTGTCCCCCTTTTTTCTTTATCATTTACGCCATTATTATTTTGTTTATCATTATAAACTTATTCTAATAGTACCTGGTCACTTAAATACGCCCTTTATTACAATTATAAAGAGAAATTTACTTTAGTTTTATAGTCATAAAGACTCATTGGGAATAATATCAATCAGATATTGCTTATTTCTTCAGTTATCATTTGGGAATAACACTATAGCAGTGTTGATAGTAATACAAAGTGTGCTTTTGAAGTTAAAATACGTGTGAAGATATATTTCTCTGGTGCCTTATCTGTACTCAATACAACAGAGCCTTTCCTGATTGTGTTGTTTTAGAAGAGAAGTCCTTAGACAACTTCTACTAGTCCTTATATTGGTAGATTATCCTCTTCCAGCTCTGTATAACCCTTGTTGGGTTATAAGTTCCACAACGTTGATGTATGACATTCTATGAGATTCCATGGACCCAACCCTTCCATGACAATTTCAGGGTTGGATATTGCAATCAGGTCAGAAAGTGTTGGAATCACTTGTATTTTATTCACACATTCAACAGCCAGATTTCTTTCTTCCCACACAATTCCCCCCCTCAATTTCATCCCTTCTCATCTTTTGTCCCCAATTTGACCTCCACCTGCCTCCCACTCAGCCACCGGTGTTGCAGCTGGCGTTCTCAGGAAACAACACCGTCTACAAATCTTATGACACCTTCAGTTGCCTGCTGACATATACAATCTTATTTGGCCAAATACCTTATTTGGTCATATCATATCACATCATATCATATCATATCACACAAGGAACATTTTCAAGGTATGATTCCAGTTCATTATCACCTTATCTTACCTAATCATATAGCTGATTCAATCCTTCTCATTTTGATTCCTCTTTGTTGCGCTCCAATTCTCTCCCGTCAATTCTTGTTTCCAAGGATGTCAAGCCTCATTTTGATTCCAAATGGACAATTTTCACTAGGTATTTTACCATTGAAATCAAATTAGTCATTCTCTCGGAAGCAATGTTTTCCAACTTTGTTGTTGACACCGATTGAATGCAATTGAGAAATTTCCTCAAATTGATACCATCAAATCTGTGCTACCTGACTTCAATCAAACTCAAATTGTCCCTTTTGGAATTTGCTTACCTGACTTCAATCAAACTCAAATCATCCCTTTCTCATTTGGCCAACCTGACTTCAATCAAACTCAAATACTCATTTTGGCAATTTCCTAGCTTCTATCTAGCCATCTAGCATTTGATTATTTCACCCTTTGATTCTACCACCACAATTTTTATATGTTTCTGTTTCTTCAGTGCTGTCCAGTTGTTCAGATCAGGCTTTCAGTTTTTTTTCAGCTCAACACACTCTGCAATTACCATGCACCCGGTTGGCTTGTACATCCCCCTCCATCTGTTTTGTTGCTTCAAGAAACAGCTGGAAATTAAAGCATGTTAGTTTTTATATGATACATACAAATAAAAAGTAAAGAATGCAAATGTACTCACCTTCAGCTCTGCATTTAGATTGAGTACTTGAGCCCACTCGCAGGGTGATATAGTCATTCTCACAGCCAGCAAAGATGCCTTGGATTGAAAAATCTGAGGTATCATCAGACTCAAATCCTCAAACAGAATCTTTCCAAGGTTTTGGTCCGAGGTATTGGTTTGCGTAAAAAAATACCTCGGATCAAATCCTCGGACGAGACCTGTCCAAGGATTTCCGTCCAATGATGCCTTGGATTGAAAAATCCAAGGCATCTATGTTGGGGGTGTCTGTGGAAATAACTGTATGACTTCCTGCTCTTGCAAGGGCATTGGTTTTTGGTGTGAACACAAGCCAGGTCATCTTTCATAAGTTGATCAATCACCTTGAAACAGTTATCTTTGTCAACAAAAGGTAACAAATTGGTGAAAAAAAATAGAACAACTTACATCACGCGCCAACCAAGCCTTCTGCCGACTGATATACTTAATATTCCATTGGATCCCATATGCAGCAATCAGAGACTCCACCTCAAGACCCAAGCTTTTCTTGACACAATCTAACTCTTTTCGCCATGCTGAAGATCTGGTGATACGACGAAGAATAAAATCAATCTGTGTGGAAGAGAGGTGTCAGTATAATACTAAAGTTATGCAGAAAAGCTTTGGAAACCTTGGTGAGAAGCACATCAAGCTTGTTTGCTCCACAACAATGATTTGGTTGTGCTCCTTGTTCCAGAACAAGGATAGGATTAGCCTCATCTTTGGCCTTGGCATTGTCCCACTCGTCTTCTTCAAACACTTGGTGTTTTAATACCAAGAGCTGCCAGACCTGCCCCCACGATCAATGCCATATTATGGCAGAAGCAATAGATGTGCATGGTATGGGGATTCCAGGTGCACGTGGAGATGTTGCCAGAGTCGAGAAACTGGGAGTTCATCTCCCTGGCCAGCGTTTCGTTGTTAGATCCTGAGTCGGTGGTCTGGCAAAGGAGGTAGAGATGGTCTTGCAAGAGGTAAGACAAGGTTGAAAGAAGATGATGAATAAACAAAATAGAAGATGACTTATCTTATTTACCAACCCATGTTTGGTTAAGACGTTCACCATAGGCTCTGCTAACCATTTTCCTTTGTGTTGCCAAGCAACAAGCTTAAGTGTAAGATGCCAAGTTTCAAATTCCCAATTGTTGTTAATAAGGGTCACCGCACCGCCTATGAAACCATGCCGGTTTCTTTTGGTTGTCCACATGTCTTGTTGAAGGCAGATTTTACTACTCAAGTTCTGTGTTGTGTAGGTAATGATTAGTAATATTCCCAACTGTTATTATTATACTTCAGGACTGGACTGACCTTAAGTTCATCAAAAACAATGTCCTTCATTGAAAGATTAAACCATTTTGCCTCTTCTGCCACCCAGTGTCGACCATACATACGTGCATCAGGCCTTAAGAATTGGACTGCCGCTGGCCGCCACATGTTGTTCATTCAAGACCATGGTAGCGCTTGGCAAACAATCCACACACACAACATCTGGTTGAAAGTCAAGTTAAAAGTCAAGTTATTGAACTTGAATTTCTGACCTACATTTACATAAGAAGACAAAGATCCCGGTTGCTTCTTTGCAACCTTGGCCTGATGTGCCAGCTCTGCAAGTGATGGAGGTATTTGAAGTCCCAATTGACAAGCTTGGACTTGGCCATGACATCCAGTCTTAGACCAACCAGGTGCTGGATTACCATCTTGGTGACATTTCAGATTGTTTGTCAAGATGCTGATGCTGACTCTAACAATAGTCGGGTGGTTCTTATTGGGTGCACACCAATAACATGGATATAAAAGAGGGGGCAGATCACAGTTCTGCAAAGGAGAGAAAATAATTATTGAAAAGATGAAACAAGGAAGGCGATGTTCAAACTACTCATGTCTCCTTCTTTCCAATCAGGTACCCCATAATAGTCATGCAGGTTTGAGTTCTCCAATTTAGTGGCTTGGGGTTTAACCTTATCATTTTTGATGTCGGAATTGGCACAAAGAGTTTCCTTTGTAACAAAACTTGCACCAGGATCTGTTTTTGCAGGCTGTTAAAAAAGGACAGAGGTCAGAAGATTTGATTGGTGATCTAAGGCAAGCAGTATCATTGGAAAGGCTAACTTGTTTTTCAATGGTCTTCTTTCTTTTCTTTGCTGTTTTTTTCTCTTCTTCTTTTCAGTCTGGACATGTTCTTCCTCTGAATCTGTTTCATCCATCTGGACTGGGGGAGATCAGATTTCCGTGATGTGAAGGTGTTTGCCTTTGATGCCAAGGTTGAGTATATGAGGGCGTCCAATTGTCATTACTTCCACTTCCACCCAATTGTGCTTGAGACGGTCCAAAGGCAAGTTTCAATTGTAGAGGCATGATAAGAGAGGTAGACAAACTGATCAAAAGATTATAACCAAATAGATTAAGAAAGAGATAGACAATCATGTGACAGTGAATGTAATAAGTCTGTAGCTGATAATGAGAAGAGATTAGATCAAAAAGTGAAACAATAGGATTCAATTCTGAATCTTGAAGGTGACTAAATTTCAAGTGTCTGCCTGGTGGCTTTGAAGAGTGTGCTTTGCGAGTTGAATAAAGGTTAAATGGTTGACTGCGAACAGTCCATGATGCCAGGGGCTTGTGCAAGGGGTAGACTACATGAAAGTGTGGCAGCATCAAGAGGTGGATACCAATAGATTTCGACATCTTGATACCAACCAAGACAGAAGATTTCTTCATTTTGCAATATCGAGATAAATATTGTGTCAGGGAATTGTTTTCAAACAATACTTGACAGATTCAGTAGTAATGTGAGGTGGAAGCAGGGTATAGTACGCCTCAGGTGCTGCAAGTGTCAAAGCGTGACTCTAGGCCCAGGGGTGCTGCAGAAAAAATAATATCCAAAGCTACATTTCGGAAAGTGCTGCTTACTTCACACTTCAGGGTTTTGAGAAACCCTGAAGCCCAACTGGCGGGCACCGCACATTGCTGCTTGGTAAAGCAGCACTTCAGCTTTTCTCTGTGCTGCTGGTCTGGTGTTGTTACAATGCTGTAACAAAAGATTCAAGAAATCACAAATGTGACTTCTCAAGGGAAAATTTGATGTTGGTGAATTCTTACAACGTCCCAAAAACTCACATCTTCTAAGCATTCTGTACATCACAGAATGTTTGTCAATAAACAATAAAATTGAACACATTCCACAGAATAATAGTGGCTCTCAAAATTTGTGGGATACAAAGTTAAATCTGAGATTTTTTTCCCAGTTTCCCAGTTTTTGTTTTTGGCTGTGTTTGGAACTTTCCCACGTTCTCCCAGTTTCCCAGCCTGCGTTTTTGGCTGTATTTTGAAAACTGGGAAACTGGGAAAAAACTCCCAGTTTTAACTTTGTATCCCATAATTGAACTGGTTTCAAGAAAATCCAGTTTAATAACCCAGTTGCTTTTTGGCAGTAACTTTGTGTATCAACTTGACATTTGTTGACAGCTCACAGCCAAAAAGTCAAACGGGTCAACTGAGTTCTTTGAAACCAGGTCTACTTTCAGAGCCACTATTTTCCTGACTTTCCAAAATGCAATTTCTCACCACGAATTGCACAAGTGAACACAGCCCAAGAGTCCAATTGTTCTAAATTTACATAGACTCAGTCTTCCATGTCCAGGACCATAGGTATCAGTAATATCCTTCTGATGCATTTTTTGGAAAATACAAGTTCAAAACAGTCCCTCCACAAGATCTCATGTGCTGAGAGTTCTAAATTCAAAAGAATATTATTTATGATATGGTTGCAACTATGAGTTTTTGCACTTCATAAATGCTTGTAGCATAACACCATATGATAGATAGAATGATTTTACCTGATGGTCAAGTGTTTGAAATTTAAGTCTTGACCCATACCATTCAAAGTGCACCACCAAACAAATATACTTCTGATGTAGTGATAAGGATCTCTCACAACATTTGTTCTTTTGACCCAGATGATGATATAGATGCACATAAAATTCATAGAAGTCCACAATGTCTTGAAACTGACTTTGTAGCTTGAGTGAAGTGACATTGATCACATAGTCAAGAGCCTCATTTTCAATCTGAATTAAGTTTTGAATTATTTGGCTTGGTTGTTCACGTGCTGTGCTTTTGAACGAATCTGAGAGGATATTAGAGTGGGACAAACCCCGGATATTTGAGTTGAAAACGTCTCGGACACAAAGAGAAACTACTACGTATGATCTTGGCGCATTGAACATTGAAACAAACGTACGACTTATCAGAACCCTATTCAAAGATCAAAACCCTTACATCAAAAACCAGACAGAAGCTTTGTAAAACACAATTTATTGGCCATATAGGGAAGAAAAAGAAAATAGTCAAGGCCTATGATAATGAAAGTGAGATTTTCCTATAGCGACTTCGTAAAGCTTCCTGATATGACAATTCAAAGCCGTGCGCATTCTGCCAGCTGGTAGTCTCAATGAAGTAGTATCCACATCAAGAAGAGACTACAAGAAAATGGATCAGACAAAAACAAAACTAGTCGTGAGTGGGTATGGAGCGACTGAGCCCCCCGGTAGCTGTGAAAAAAAATTCAGGAATCCTCATCATAAAGAGATTTGAGAGCGTGCTCCTCTTGTATCGGGGATGGTGTAGGCGAAAAGACCATGACGCATGATATCTGGTAAGTCACAGTTGCGTCGATCATGAGAGACCACCATCAGACATAGGTGGAGTGAATTTTTACACATGAGGTGCAACAAGATTATGCACAAAACTACTAACCACACCCAAAGAGATACCCAATCCGCAATTCCAGATGACGTTGTGCCATACGATCATGATCACTTGCAGATCCAAGAGTCGAGTACGAAGAGGGACATTGAGAGCATTGGTGACTAAACATAGTGTTGGGTATGAGGCAAAATGATCTCAGATTATTACGCATTTTTGGTGCTTGGGTGAAAGTGAACCGAACTTGCCCGTAATGATGATGAGTGACAGATACGCTGATGCAGTCACGATGACCAAGATCGCTTGACATAGAGCGTTAGAAGCATAACGCCGTAGGGAAGCATGCTTTTCTTTCAGTATCAGCTCATCGACCTTTTCCCAATCCTCTCGGCGGTCTTCAAACAGACGGGATTGCCATAACGACTCAGTCACTTCGGAGTGCCATACCGACCCTTGGTGACAACGATATATTTGGTCAGTCAATTCTTCGAATGCAGGGGTTTCCTGGCGAATGTTTTGGTTGATTGCAGCTGACAATAAGCGTCTACGTGAGGCGCATTCTCGAAGCGTTCTGACTTGTGACCAAAGTGCGTCCATGATCCGCCAGGTCGCTGAGGAAAAGGCGCACAATAATGTTACTAGAA
The DNA here is from genome assembly GCF_000204055.1 of Melampsora larici-populina 98AG31. Classification (NCBI taxonomy): domain Eukaryota; kingdom Fungi; phylum Basidiomycota; class Pucciniomycetes; order Pucciniales; family Melampsoraceae; genus Melampsora; species Melampsora laricis-populina. Next base: position 729,957 of record NW_006768778.1, read on the forward strand.
AAATCATCAAGCCGAAAGACATATACCGCGCATTAAGCAAAATGTCCTCGCCAAGGGCTTGAACAGTGCCTAGTCGCCGAATCATATCGGATTGAAGAAGATTTGTAAGATTTGTGACTTCAGAAGAGTTTTCCGATCCTGGTAAGCTGTGTAATGATGTTAAAATTTCATGCTTCCGAACACACACCACCCAGACACGATGGATATTATGAACATTCTTGGCGTTGATTATCGTGAAAGGCAAGATGTAGATAAACGGGATGATGTACATCGCAATATTACCGACATTGAAGAGTTTCGGTCCCAACGATCTGCGATAGTTAAAATTTGTCGACGTGGGTTGCCGCCGGAGATCCAATTGAAAAGCTGCTGGGGGCGCCGCGTAGCAGAAAGACCAGGCTTTTCCCGCGCGAGAAAGCCAAACATTAGATTGTGATGAGGACTATCGAGACAAAAACCCTTACTTCTTGACCAACCTGGCCGAACAAATAATGCTCAATCAATAACTGCTCATCACTAATACACTTTGACGCTGTCCAAAATGTTGTTTGTCAAATCAACAGATGCTGCAAGACTCACCAAAACAGAGCAAGACAGGATGTGTGAAATACTGCAGGACCAAGGTATGCCACCTAGGAAAAGATGAGAAATCCATTTGCTTGCATACGAGGACTGCGAGATTGACTAGAAGTGGGAAACATGTGGAAAGCGGAATTGTTACATCGTATTCACATCAGAATTGACTTCGAAGCTGACCAGCCGTGAAAATACATCCCCAAATCGGGATGACCAAATGGCTGTTTAGATACATGTATCCGCCGCGGTCTACCCTGACGAGCCATCGAGTGTCTCTATCACAGAGCCGTTTTAGACCGCTTATTGTGTATAATAGCCCGATCAGGGGGCACAGCACGGTCGATGCCTTGAGGACTGAGCGCTGGAGAGAGGATGGGTGTGGATATATCTGCTTGCGTGCCAGTTTGTACAAAACCTCCCATGACGGAGAAGTAGCCGTTGGCTCGATACTCATCGGGATATGTAGCCTTTCCCCTCGAAGTTTGAGTGTGTGTGGTTGTATATGATAAGTACGAAAGGAAAGGAAATTTGATGGGTTAAATCGAGTGACCAAAGGATGCACATCTCGCAAAACTACGAACGCATCAACTTCATCAACCGTTGTGAGATATTGACAAGCTCCGGCGGGCTCCAGCCGTTCAAATGAACTCGAATTTAAGCAAGGTAAAGAGCAAGAGAGAGCAATTCAGCCCACAATCCATTGTACTGAAGTCTACCGCTACTTCATGAAATGTGTCAAACATTTCCATCAGCTTCCATCAGGAATGGAAGTTGCCAAGACTTTGGGCCCTGGGGCCTCCGGAAGAGCTGCGGCCAAAAGCCGCTATATGATCCGGGCTGGGCATATCGGCGGAAACCGGTGTCCAGGTAAAGTCAACAGAGTCCCACCATGACTCGGATCTTGCAAAAACCCACAAAGTCTTCACAAAGCCCTGAACAATCACTTACTCATAAGCCCCTCTGCGTGGTCGCGGGCGCGCGGAGAGGGCTTTGTTAAGCCAAGTCTCTCCCCGAAGCCTCACGAGGGGGAGTGAATTTGTTATGTGATTTGATGGCATGCTATAGGGCAGTGGACTCCTGCGAGACTAATTTAACAGCCGCAATTTGGGCGGAGAGGAACTCAACAGACCTCAATCACAAGCACAGCGACTTTGTGATCTAGCCAATTGAGCGGCGGGTGCACCGTGCCACCATTTCATGTTCTGAGCTTACTGGGGATTTCAAATGTTTTCAATGGTATGGAAAAGGGTACATATGTAGTGAACGAGAACAAAAGTAAGTCGAGAAAACAGAGTTAAGATTCCACAATGACAGAGAATTCGAGTATCGTTGGAATCCGGCGAAAGTGGGCGAACAGGCGAATGGGAGAAAGCATCCCACAGACGTACGATGGACAAGAGAGGAGGGTGGAGGAGGGTGGAGGACAAACCTCAAAACCCAAAACACAAACCTGTATCGCCCTGTATGTTTGGTGAAAATTGGTGCGACTTTTGATATCAAAGAAGGTGGTAAGTTTCTTGAGCATATAGATATCATCAAGAATTTTTGGCTACAGAGAAGTATTATAATCTCAGAGCATGTATCAAAGGTCCTTTACTTTTAGTGATGTGGTGTAAGATGAAATTTTCCGGAAAGTTTCAACATTTCCTGATTCATTTATTGTGAAACTGTCTTCAAAATTTTAACTGTTTGATTACTGGAGGTCATTTGTTCTAGAGCCCTTGTCCTCTTCTACCTTTATCTTTGTCTATCTCCTGCAATATCTACACTATGCAGACCTGGAGACCAGAGATTGGATTTCTTCATGCTTTAGCATGTATGATTTGCTTCATTCCCATTGGTGGATTCCTCATCAATTCTGAAGGTGTTATAGAATTAAAATTCATTGAAAAATCTGACCAAAACTCTGGAGCTTTGTTGCCGCAAGACGCGAGAAATTCATTGACAAATGTGATCCGTCCTGGAAGAACAGACATAAACCGAAGAAACAAAAAGATTGTGAAGGATGTTTTGAAAAATGACAAAGATTTCAAAGAAGGATTGCCTTCTGTTGATGGACAATTGAGTCCAGGAGGTTCAAATTCAAACAACATGCTATCGGCCTATGCACCAGAATTTGGTCCACAGAAAATATCCAATCCAAGAAGTGTTCCTCAAACTGATCAACGGAGTGGATCAAATCATCCACATGGTATGATATTTTCTCCTCGAGACTTAAAAAGAGCCTATTCCGAACCTCTAGTCAGCACTAAGTCCTTCTTACCTGCTCAATGATATTCCCCAAATATATGCTTCCAAGATCTGGCCTCTGGAGTGAAAAGTAATTCTGGTGATCGGTCTAGACCTGTGCAGAGGATAGCAATGGCTGGTGTGATGGTTCCTGTTTTCACACCATCGGTTTTGGAATTGCAACCCCTAATTCCAGTCCAACATATTGGTCAACAATACCATAACATCATGGAAATGCAACCGGAAGTTTTATTGCAGCACATCGATAAACAGAACAAACATATTAGGTGAGTATCAATTCCGACTGACAATAGCTTTAAATGACCAAACATACCGCTTTTTACATACAAAATTCTCAAGCAGCGGACAAAAGGAACCCTCCAGACAAAGTTACAATCATAGAAAGTCGAGGCTTTCCAATATGAGTAGTTGTGATGCTGAAAGTGATGTATCCCTAAAGCATCAGACAACAGATGCAATGGCCGGACGCTTTGAGTAAATGTTTCTTAAGCAACAAACTAGTTTTAAAATTATTGTGACACTAAACTCCTTTGTTTTCGAATTTCAAACGAAATTCAGGCATGACAAGCAGGCAATGAATTTGGAAACGCTTCCAATGACGAAAGATGTGCGAATTCAACAGAGACATCAAAGCTCCGTGGTAGAAAACATGAGGTGACCACTTTGACATTTCTAGAACAAAAAACCCTACGATACTTATTCCAGAATGTTTGGCTGGTAGTACAAGGGATGGAAAATCAAAGAAAGACAGCATAAGCCACTTTGAACCCACTTCAATTGGTTTAGAGGAAAGAACGCAGTGAGTGATTCCTTTGCAACATTTTGTTGAGATCAAGGATAGAATATAGACTTCTTTTTGAAAACTTTATAGGAAAGACCAATCTCCTACCCAGTTTGTCAAGTTTACGGGGAGCTCGAATATCAAGAATAAAGACTTTCATCGCCTACAGAAGAGCTTGAAGCCAGTAAATGTGAGGATAGAAACACTCGAAGAAAAAGAGCACCATCTGGGTTTGTCAGAACCAACACCATTGCCACCCGTCAAAACTAGGATCGAATCACATCTTGGCTCAGGAAAGATTCCAAAGATACCCTGGAATGAAATTTTGGATCCGTTGAAATCTAACTCGAGAACTGAGAATCAACCGTTGATGGAGGCACCAGAAGAAGCCCCCAGAGGTAATCACCATGAGTATCAATCAAGTGACAATGTAGGGTTCAACATACCAGAGACAGAAATTCGAGGGAAGACGTCAAAGGGTAGAGACGATTGGATCATACCCAAAAAGACTGTCAAGAGCAATCAAATCAGTAAAATAAATCTATCCCAAGGTTCCGACATCAGTGAACTTCCAAAGCTTCAACACGAATCTTCGTCAGATCCCCTTAAGCCACTACAACCTTTCAAAGAATTATCAGCAAAGCTACAAAAGTCAAGTAAAAAACATAAGAAAAAGAACAAAGCAAATTCAAATTCAAATGTCAGTAGAGTGGTTGACGAAAATTGGGACACAGAATTATTGAAAGCCTTGAAAGAAACATCTGTTGCGGATGAAAAGATCGAAACAGAGCATGAAAAGCTTATCAAGAATGTTCAAAAGAGACTTCAAAATATATTTATCTCTCAAGCTCACCGCAAGAGTGATGTTCCGTCTTCAAGTAGCCATCCTTGGTACCACACTCTGATAGAAGAGTTTGTTTGCCTAGATAATCATACACCTCTCTTGGAGCTCAAGTTAAAGTCTGAAACATATAAACGCTTTCGCCGTGCTGAGAAAGAATCTCCAATGATATATAATACAAGTTTCTGGCTGAACCTGATTGACGAGGTATTGCTGGATACATATACTTGGATTGAACCTTCTGAATTGCTTCGTCGTAAAAAGGCGTTCCTTGTGCAATACCTTTTGAGAAGGGATAGCGAGATATTCAAAGAACAGAAACACACATGGAGTCAGGAAGGAAGAGAATTTGCCACTTTACTACGTTTTGAAGACCCATTCGAGATGTTCCTTGACAGTACTCAGGAGGAGATCAAGGTTCTTGAACAAACTCTCGAGGTGATGAAAGGTTCAGATATAAATGAACTTTCCAGTTATCCGTTCATAGATTCCATCAATATTAGAAGTATCATGATCAGTCTGAGGAGCCATGAGTTGGAGAAACAAAGCCCTTGTCGATTCTTCGGGAAAGAATTTTTAGAGAAAGCTTGCCAGCAAGGGCTTTACATACCTAGGTTTCGCCAATTTGAGACTGCCTTAGAACTTTCTGTACCAGAAGTCACGTGGAAAGGACTTCACGAGGATGAATTGGACGCCAAATATTCACAGGTGTTGTATGTTTTGGCTGGAATGCCTACCAAATCGCCGAGCTCACCTGAAGACACTGAAAAATACCTTTACTCACAAGCCGAAGTTAGTTGGATAAATTCACATCTTCAACAATTAATCAATAGTGATCCTGAAGTGCTAAAACACGTCACCAATCGTTTCAAGTTATTACTCACGGCTTTGAAAGGAAAAAAGACCAGACCATCACATAAAGTATTGCCAGACTTGAAGGCTTCATTGAATTTGAAACCAGAATCAAACGTAGAACTCATTTCACGCGATGAAGCTTTGGCAGCCACCTTTGTAGGTCTCACGTTGGCCAATATATCCCGATTCAAAACTTGGTTAACAATCTCACAGAATGAAGTTCAAGGTAACCGTAGGCGATTTATCCATTGGCCTGAGGCGCTACAGGAAACAGAGGAAGTAGTAGAAGCCTTGAAAAGGTATTACGAGCTTCTAGGCATCAAATTATTATTAAAAAAAGAAGTTTCTTTGATGTCCATCAAGAATAAAAAATGAGGGGATCCGATTTTTTTCTGTGATTTCTATTTCATTCTCTTTGACTCCCTTTGCCCAAGGTTGTGCATTTGACAACAGTAAAATATATAATTTTGTACCTCCTTGGTCATCCAAGTTTGGCATCATTCTGAAAATTTAAAGAGATTTCTGTCTAGATATGTTTTGTTCTCCATTTTTCTAGAGTCAGGTGGATTTTTCAACTTTAGAAATTAGTCAAATACGATTCTATCTACAGCAAACTGCTGCATAGAATTTTCCTTGTTTAACAAAAATGAGAGAGCCTCACTCAAGACGTGTATGTGCTTGGCACACAATACTATTTTTAAATTTCATTTCTATTTCTATATCTCTTTTCCTTTCTTAAATTTATTTTTTTTAAATTTATTTTCTTTTCACATAGTTAGCATTCATTTAAAGAGATATATGATATATATAAGATTCCATTTTGATTTCATTTGATTTTCTTTAAAATAAACACATTCATTTTCTCTTTCTCTATACCCAATGAAAACCCCATGCACTCAATTTGCCCTTGATCATTCTTTTTTACCTCTACAAAAACTACAAAAGAAAATCCTCGAAAAAATCAATCATCATATTCTAAAAAAAGGAAAGAGATAGAATAGAAAACCGACTTACTTTTCCAGTCCTAGAATGAGATTCGAATCCACCATCTGAACTTTGTAATTTGATTCGATTTCTAGCACCATAAACTGCACTATCAATCAACCCAGCCACCGTTAAGACTCCCCCAATAATTGCACAAGTAGAAGTAGCAAAATGTGCAAAAGATTGTCTATATTCTTTATGAATCACTTGCATGGGTGAGATTTCATCTATTGAATCCAAACCAGAACTCAGTTTATCTTGTCTATCTCTTAAGAGAAAAATAGAAAGGGAACCAACAATTAAAGAATAAACCAGGTACACCTGCATAACCATGACTGGTTTGATGACCTAATTCATCTGTTCCACCTCGACTTGATTTAGTTAAATCTCTTTCATATTGTGTAACTGAATATTGATGAGTTTTGACTACTCTTTGATCTAAAAGATGAAATTCAGTTCCAACCACTTTTAAAAAGTATTGGAACATATAATTACCTAAAACCACAAACATCAGTTATTTTTCTACGATATGATTGATTGACAAATCGAGTTTTTTTTCGGTAAGAGAAAAATGAGATACTCAACTCTCTTCGGTATGTGCTTTGATTCCATCTAATGGATTTACAATACCTAAACTAGTTTTAATTCGACGAGTTTCATCATCATCTGGACTTTGATGTTCAGCAAGAAAAGCAAATTTATGAATGATATGACCGAAATCATGTGAATTGCCTGTTTGCAAATAAGGTACTAAATCGTGTACATGCATTGCGTTGGTTTGAAATGATCGACCAGGTGACATATGAAAGTTTCCAATTCTGATCAATTCAAGCAAAGATAAAAAAAATCAAGTTAGATTTGAGTTCCAAGTCCTGACTTTTAAGAAGGAAATCTAGAACGCACACTTTGTTGACTTTGACTTGTCCATTCATATTACAACCTTCTTTTTCTTGCTCTTTAATTTTATCTGACCAATGTTCTTGTACGCACTTGCTTATTTGAAAAACAAATGACAATGAACAAGATTATAGATGAGTAAAATACCTCGATTGAAAATGACATTTTTGTTTTTTGGTGGAAAAATTAATTCATTTTACCTGTTCAATTCCATCTGGATTACTAAAACTCCAGCCACGTCTGACATAGCTTTCCCTGACTTCTTCACATGTATTACAACATCCTGATTCAGGTGGTGTACCACCATAACAAGAACCACAATCTACCAACCAACCAAATCAGAGACATTCAAAAGTGAGAATTCAAAATATCGTTTTTCGAGTGCGCGTAATGGTCAGGAATAAAGGGAAAGGAGGTTTTTGAATGTTGTTAGATTAGAGCATTGAATTGATCGAGGTTTGACTTACAACCTGGAGCTCGAGTTGCAGCAATTGTATCAAGTTCTCCTTTAAGACCTGCGTAAAGATCGCGTGAAATTGAAAACAGCAATTAGTTTGATTTGTTGGTTTAAAGAATTCAAAGTCTGATGATACTAACTAACCTTTACTAACGCTAGCACTGACTAAAGTACCATCAGGGTTAAGTCTTGTTTTCGTCATATCATGATTAACATCTACAAAGTAAATCAGAAATCACTTTTATCAATAGAAGAGATATGGAGAGAATGATGAGTTGAGATTTGAAAGTACCGTTTTGGTGTTCACCACTAATATCCATCAAATCCACACTAAGTACTGCAAGCAGAACAAACAAAGCACAATATTAGGTGAATGAAGATTTGATAACTTTCGGATCAAGAACCATGACTTACGATAACAAGGTACTCTAGGAAATGTAATATTCATATCTACAATTAATTTTTCACCTCTAGATTTATCTACTACTATTGAAGGATTTAAATGTAATGTTCTATAATCTACAAATTCAACTAAAACTAAAGTCACAATTAAAATTGCTGATGCTAAAGTAACTATAGAACCAAAAGAATTAACATTAATGATCGATCTCCATGTGAGCTTTTTCAGTTGGATTGAGATTACTTACGAAATCCACCGAAACCAGTTCGTATCTTTACATCTTCCATAGTCTATTTATATCCAAAAGTAAATAGTATTAGAATCCAATAAGTTTGGTTAGTAAAGATCCAGTTTTTTGGGGATCAAAGAGAAAGATTCACTTTTCCAAACCCATCTAGACCTTTAAAATAACCACCATATTGACCGTTTCTGCCCATGGTTGAATTTTAAAATTTGATCGAGTTGTTTCTTTTACGTATTTACTAGGATTGAGTTATGATCGAAAGAAGATGTATCTTTACTGTATTTGTTCTTGAGGTTTCGTTTGATTTTTGAGAGTGAAAGTTGATCGGGGGATGATATGATATATGTTTGATCGCTTCCGAACAACAGCTTGTGACTTTGATGAGTTGGTTGATACTAGATAGGGATGCTGAGCTGCTGATCGCTGTCCTTAATTTTGGTTTAGTGGTGGTTGGTTTTCAAAAGAAAGTGAGTTTTGTAACTGTATCTTCCACGTTCAAGCTTACCAAACTGCATTTTACTGATTTCTCTGAAACTGCTTCTCCAACGCAATTATCGATTATCCCAATCAACTTTCTACCAACTTCTCAAACAAAACTATCATCATCATCATGAATCTCGAAGCACTCGCTCAAGCTGCATCAAGATACAATAGATCAAAGGTAAACTAAACTTTACCTCTTTTATATCGCTCACTGAAGAAGATATCAAGTCTCAAAGAAAACATAAAAGGATACTTTTTACCTCTATGCTTTTTTCCGTTCTATCTCAATCCAATCTAGCGTTCACAATCTCAATCTTCTTCATCTTCTGGATATGGTAGTATCATAAGCTCGTCAGAAAAAGAGGTTGAGGAGGAAAAAGTGGAAGAAGAAGAAGAATCAACAAGTTCAAAATCTAAGGGTAAAACGAAACAAACTAAGCAAAATGAAGGAGAATATAAAAAGTTAGATATGAATAATAAAGGAATGTTATTGTTATTGAAAATGGGATGGACTCAAGGTAGTGGATTAGGTATGATGAACGATGGTAAGTACAACCCCCCAAAAAACAAAATATCAACCCACCCACCAAAAAATCACAAGATACAACATAATATCAATGTTTACGAATTTCTTTTTTGGGTTATTTAGGTCGAAAAGATCCAATACCAACACCAGCACAAACTCCACTACTTGGATTAGGCAAATCAACACAAGATCAATATATGTTATCAAATGCCATCAATAAACCAAAAGAATTAGAATCAATCGTAATATCAAAAGAAAGTCAAGAAGACAAAATCAAAAGAGAAGAAAAAGTGAAAGTTTTAATTGAAAGAGAAGAAGAAAGAGAAGATAGATTAAAAAGTTTTTATTGTTCGATTTGTGATAAAGGGTATGTGAAAGTTTTTTTTGAATTTGATAACACCGAGGTTTTGTTTTTGATGTTGAGTTGATTTATGTTTTTTTGGTTAGGTATACGAATATAAGTCAATTTGAAGAACATGAAAGATCTTATGCACATCATCATGCACGTAGAGCATTAGAAGCTAAACAAGCTAAAAAATCAGGAAATGAATCGATTGAAAGTAGAAGAGAAAAAGAAAGAAAAAGGGAAGAAAAAGAATTGAAAAGGATGGCAAAAGCTGTGGGTATAAATGTAACAGTTGAACCTTCATCGAATCCGAAACCGATTCAAGAAACTCAAGCAGGGGTGAAAACTCAGTCGGGGATCAATAAAGGGGGCTTTAAATCGATGGGATTTAAACCGGTCTCTTCTAGTTCTGTTGAAGTACAACCTCAAAAGAAAATGGGATTTAAACCGATTGGATCATCATCATCGATTTCTTCAAATGCGAATCCGACTTCATCATTAATATCAACACCAGCACCTACATTTGTCATCAGTTCAACTAAATCTACAGGTTTTCAATCAACCATTGAAGTTAAAAATTCCGAAGTAGAGTTATCAACAACAACAATAGAAAACAAACCGAATCCAGGATCTAAATTTGCTCAAATTGCAGCTAGATTGGCTGCTAAAAGATTAGAAAATGGGAATGGAAAGAGTCAATTAGATACGAAGAAAAAAGTTGATTCTTGTAATGAATTGGAAAGGATGTTGGAAGATGGGACGATTTGAAAGATCGATAATTCGAATTTATTTGATGCATCTCTTTTCAGGTTTATCGTTGACGTGATTTTGTATGAGGTTTCAAGCTATTGGATGTGGACATATGATAGGTTCATTGCAGCAATTATGATTGTATGTAAGTGAATGATTTGTTTTGTAATTACTGAACTCCATGATCATCATCACCCTAAGTGAGATATTGCAAAGAGCTTTCAGTTTAATCCCCAGAACATGTGCTCATCTTGATCAAATGGTGTGAATATGTCCCTTCTACATATGGGACATTGGACATCTAGACCTTCAGATGCCAAGACCAGACCCTAATTTTTTATTTCAAATATCAACCCAAAAGGATATCAACCATTGGAGAAACAAAGTCAATATCAGCAATTTATCATCATAGTTGTTTATTGTGAGTGAATCCACAGATCCAGTGACTTACATTTATACATTGTTCATGAAACAGATGAGGTCTGTAACATCCTAATTTGACAACTCTTTGACCCTCCAAATATCCTCCTAGACAAATTTGACATTTTTCAGGTGTTTCTTTTTGATTGGCAAGTGGAACACTTGATATGAATTCATATTGACCAGCCCCTTTTTTGACAATCATAGTAGGAAAGACTTAGTCAGCCATCTGGTAAAGATCCTCATCATCTGTGATTTAATGGTCTTTACAATCTGTCTGAAGCTTGTGTGGTTCATCAAAGAAGGACAAGTACTCACCATTTCTTGGGACTTGAAGATCCAGATATGTTTGAAGTCCTTCAATATAGACACTTGCTTTGTACATCATTTCAATGAAAAAGTCTTGATCTTCATGATACTTTTGCCCTTTTCTGACATCTAAACCATATAGTTCTCCTTTGTTTGATGCAAGTGCAGTGTCTTGGATATTCAATATATGTAAACAATGTTTAACATAAGATAATTCTACTGAGTGCCAACCTATAAATGGCAAGAGAAGGCCCATGATGTAAGGGTCCTTATCTTCTTTCTCAAAGTATCTTTGAAGATGAGGTTGTAATTCAGCTTGAGACTTGAATTTCCGATAAACTTTTCTAAATGGTCCATTGCTTGATAACCTTGTTTTGATAAGTGGTACGGTGGTTGAATGAAATTTCTTGAGGTATTTCAATATATGATATAAACATTGGACTTCTTCATGTGGGGCATTTTCAAGAACTATATGATCCATACATTGTGATGCCAGCAACTTGGCTATCTTAGGCTTGTATAAAGAGCTTGTTTTAAGTAATGTGTTGTGTATATTCAGAATGGCAGTTGTTTGAAGGCTTCTTCCAGCCTCGTGAAGATAGTTTCTGATGTTCATAATTAGCTGGACTCGCTCCAGAGGTTCTGTGATTTTAAACGGCTCGGAATTTGGGTGCAACGTCTCCAGATATTGCAATATATCATACAAACATTCTACATCCTCATCCGGTTTTTTGATGTTCATGTGTTGCAAACTTTCCAATACCAATGACCTGACAATCAATGCATCATCCATGGACTTTGTATGAAGTAACTTATTGTATTTCGTCTTAATTGCATGTGTTTGAGGGTTTCTGTCAAAATCCTGAAGGTAAGTTCTGATCTTTGTAATTAGCTTGAATCGCCTCGAACCTTCAGTGATGCCAAATTGCTTGGCAGCCGGATAAAACAACTCTAGATGTTCCATTATCCGGGAGTAACATTCAATTTCTCCATCTGGTGTATTTTCAAGAAACGTGTGATGAACAGATTGTGAAGCCAATGACTTGATAATCCCTGCTTTGGTCAAGGACCTATTTTGAAGTAATTGGTCATGTATTTTTATCAATCCGGGCGTTTGAAGGTTTCCTTCAGTGTTCAAAAGGTAATTTTTGATGGTCACAATCAGCTCAACTCGCTTGAGAGCTTCAGTAACAGCTGAAATCATTTCCGTCCTATCAGCTACTCGCAAATGGGTCACACAAGATGCAATAGATTTATAGTAAGATTTTCACCTTCATCTACAGGGAAAATTTGTATTTTCCCGTTTACCACGTCCTTCACCCTAGGTTTGTAGTCAAATTCTGAAGATGAAATCAATACTCATATTCCCGAACATGAATCAATTTCAACATACCTTTCAACAAAAAGAGCTCCAAACCTCCGCGGCAGACACCACCTGTATTTGGATCTTCTCTAATTGGGTTCACCTTTCCTATCGGTAACAAGAATTGAAGGTTTCTAAGCACACTCAGAGACCAAAGTCTTTCATACAATTCCAAATCTTCTTGTTGTAAAAATTCCAGTAGATCGACCATAATCTTTTCAAGTTGTTCATTAGTCACAATTCGAACTCCCATAACATTGTTCAAACGCATCAATCCTGGAAGCATGAACTTCATTCTTGAAAGATATCTTTCAAAACTAGTGCAAAGTTCTCCAATCGCACGTGTTCCTACCCAGGGAGATCGTAAACTAGTGACCATGTCGCCAAGTATTGAAAGCAAAGGTCTTGGATTGGTTTCATATTTAAATTCTTCATCCAATGTCACAAAGTTTTCCAATGCCTTGATCCTTTCTTGCATGTCGTTTTTAGGTTCCTTATTCCCTTCTAAATGAACTGTTTCTTCAGGTATCCTTACGTCGTCAAAACTCATTTCCATTGGAGGTGGGGGTGTCGGAAGAGTTGAGCGGTGTGATTGATGTTCTTGTCCTACACGATCTAGTACCAAACCATCTAAATTGTGCTCTTCAATTATTCCTTCAATCGGTCTCTCTGATGGAGTAAACGTGCAAATACTGAATGAGATCATTAAGTAGCACCCCCATGATAACATTATTTTGTTCATACTGATTTGATGAGTGATCAAGAGAAAGGGTTGCTGAACAAAGTCTTAAATGAAGAATAAAGGAGTGTTGAGATGTCTAATTGGGTGTTTATGAAGACGGTGAAATTCAATGACAAGAATTATCTCCACGTAATGACTTTGAGGTTTGAAACTCTCTCTTCGGCTTCGCACTTTACATTTGATTCTGTAACCTGGAACCCGCAGTTTAGACTTCCTTCCGCAAGCTTAAGAAAGGTACATATGTTTTTGTCTATGGGCGCAAGCTGATGAACCTGAGTGCAAGTTCAACACTGAGAGTCTGAGAGCACATGTACTGCTGATTTTGCAAACTATAGTTCTTAGACATTTTCCACTCTTGTTGTAAGCATACATCTGGCTGGAAATATCGTCAAGTACTTACGGAAGTCACTCAACACTGACATAAACAACACTAGGCTGTACATTTTTGTATAAATTATCATGTCCAAAAACCCAACAACACCCTACGAGGTGGCTAGCGGTACATAATATGAAACAACAATATAAAAAATGCGTAAAAAGAAATAAAAAGATAACACAGTTTTAAATAACTATTGTATGCTATACATTTTTTTAGTTAAAAGAATAAAAGATACATAAAATTGTTTTGCTTTCAACCACAACCAAAGGAACTATAGGAAGATCAAAAGAAAGAGATAGATTTTTTATATTGTTAATTGAATACATTATAACTGAACACTTTCATGAAAAAATGAGATTATATTGATAAAAGTATAAGTAAATATTCTTAAATAAAATAAGAAAAAACAGATATACTAAAACCAGTCGGGTGGGAATGGGTGGGATTCAAAAAAATAACTTGCTGACTTGCTGAAACTTGACAATGAAGTTGAAGAATTGGAAAACTGGATGATATAGGTAAAGGAAAGATGAATGGCAAATTCTGTGGTAAACAGGATGATGTCATCTTTACGTGGGAGTAAAGAGACTACAATGACCCGACCTGAACTGCAATCATTCATACTCAAAGAACCTATATCCAATATTCCAATTAGTAAATAACTAGTTACCTACAACTAAAATATGCAGAGCTGTGCTTATGAAACCCACCAGATGTGCCCCTTGTAAACATATTTTCAGAATAAAAATGCTTTTAGCCTGATATATGCTAAAGTGTCCAATTTGAGCCCCTTGTATTTTTTTCACCAAATTTTGATTTCTATAGCAAAATCTGCTTACTCAATGTGTGCCTATATTGAGCAGCAACTGAATGCCCCCAATGAGGGGTAGTCAGAGGTCAATATCTAGAAATATGGCTTTTGAGCTCCTGTAGAATTACACTTCATGGGATTATACACTGCTCTCTTAGGGTGCGTTCACTTAAGCAACACTGAGACAGCTAATCTACCCGTAGCTGATAGCGCAAGATAGCGTAGCTAGAAACATGCCGCAAAGCTACAGCTAGCAGGAATCAGCATGAATGAATCCCAGCTACCCTATGCAGAGTCCCAGAAAATCTCCAGCTAACCAAATTTTGGCCCTGTAGCGTAGTGTAGAGGCACAGAACACAGCTACAGTAGCTCGTAGCTTAGCGTAACTTGACAAGTTACACTATCATAAAGGTCAGATCTGTGTTAACTGCATACAGTTACGCTACATACAAAATGCATGGTAGCGTGTTGTAGCGTGGCTGTCTCAGCGTTGACTTAAGCAATTTCTGGTGGGAAATCACATTCTGCAAAACTTGAAGTATCTATGTGGTGGTGCATGTTTTGTTTTTGCATTAAATAATCTACAGAATGTGTTTTCTGGTCAGAAATCCCCTAGGTGAACATGCCCTTATATTTTGCTGGTTTCTGCCATCAAAAAAGCATTTCACACTGGGGCAAAAACAGAGTCACCTTTTGATATGTGAGACATTAGTTGATCAATGCCACAGAGTGCACATGCAACCACAGTCAGAGCCCGTTCACTTAGCCCGGTTTCTTGGAAAGCGCTTTTCAGGAGACCACTTTTCTACATGTAGAAAAGTGATTTTCGTGAAAAAAAATGAAATTTCGTTTCCATGACAGAAAGAGCAAAAGAAGACGGTAAACAGTGTTTGTCTTGATGGTCATTAAGCAGATCAAAAATGGTTGGTGGTACAAACAACCACCAACCATCATGTCCGATTCTTCTGATTCCACGAGGTCCTCAGCCTTCTCTAAGAATCCTTTTGACCTCCTCCAGTTTGTAATCCAAGCTGGCAAGGACTTCCTCGCCTCGATAAAGACCACCAAGATCCCTTGTCAAACTTCAAAACTCCGCGGAAATCAGTATACGAAAGAAGTTCTTGAGGGTAGTGACGTACGTTTTTGGGAGATCTGTCGGATGGATAAGCTGGCCTTCAAGGGCTTGATGAAAGCCCTTGAAGGTAAGCTTATCATCCACCGCAAGAGAAGTGTAGCGGCTGAAGAACGTGTCATGATATTCTTATATATCGTCGGCAACTCTGGAACTAATCGAACCGCTGGAGAACAATTCCAACGCTCCGGAGCAACCATCAGCAAGTATTTCCAGGAGGTTCTCAATGCAATTGTATCTTTACAAGGTATCTACATTGTTCAACCCACCGCCAACGACATATGTCCGAAACAAATTAGGAACAACCCTTGGATGTTCCCATACTTTGAGAAATGTGTGGGTGCCATTGATGGCACCCATATCCCATGCATCGTACCTCCGGATCGTCAACCGGCACATCGAAACTGTCAACCGCGAGAGGTTCTGCGGAGCAGAACCTCCAACGAGTAGACAAGCCAACTACAAAAAACATATAAAAAATATATACATCTAAAAAACATAAATAAAACTACACCTCTAACACTCGAGTTTCAAGAGTGCAGTAAGAAAGAAAACGATAAAATAAAAAATGATGATTTCATCAAAGAACAAGTAACTAGTTCTTCATTAAAACCCTTAACAATAGTAACCGAAACAGATATTTAGAAATATTAGGAACTGAACCAGAAGAATACAAATGAGGTACCTAGTTATAACTAGGGTAATGATTATCACAGACTGCTAAGGGTCTGTTCCCTGTAACCAGTCCAAAAGGACCCTAGTTGTAATCAAAATATCATTACGAAAGAAATGAGAGAATCAAAACAACCAAGTATATAAACCAACGACCGGTCCTGAGAAGAAGGAACGGTATCTTATCATCTTACAAATAAATATTCAATTCGAATTAAATCCGTTCTACGAAAAACCTTACCTTTTTTACCAAGAACACTTTTTTTTACTTCTCTCGCTCGAAACTATCAATTAGATCTTTAGAAAACTTCTTAACCAGATTTCTTTATATTCTACTTTGGTTATCGACCAAAACTCCCCTTTTCCTCTTTATCTCTTCTATAACTGGTCGAATAAGCACGTCACAGATCATTTAGGTAGTTCTAATTGACTGGCGCTCTTATCTCCATCTTCCTTTTGATAAAGCAACTTTATCAAACCCACCGCTGAAGCGAGCCTGATACATAACCACGCTCCGCGTGTTCATTTCAGAAGATTTATATAGTAAGTGTACTATATATCTAACTGGCAGCAGTAATCTCATCCCGCACCAAAGACTGATCTAGTTAACACCTATATCTTACCCGTTTAGAAACATAACTCACCAAGAATCTAAAGCTTTCATAGAAGATTACTAGGACATTCACCTAGGAATCAACATAAAGACTTTTGTGAGTAATAAATTCAACCTTATCTTCAAAAACTTATCCAGCATTTGTTGACTTAGGCTGACAGAAACCGCAAAGGAGACTTAAGCCAAAATGTATTGGCAGGCTGCTCCTTCAACATGCTATTTACGTTTGTATACGCGGGTTTGGAAGGCTCTTACGCCGATGCTCGAGTGCTACATCAAGCACTTGAGGAGGGTAGATTCATTGTACCAGAAGGTACGTTTGTTTTTTACTGTTAGATTCATTTGATCAGCTTGCTGATTTGTTCCCTTACCTCCAGATCGCTTCTATGTAGCTGATGCTGGGTATGCGAACGTTCCGGGCTTTCTCACTCCCTTTCGATCGGTACGATACCATCTTAAGGAGTGGAAGAACTCCGGATTGACACCACGGACTCCTAAAGAGTTATACAACCATCGCCATTCTTCTCTTCGAATTGTCATCGAAAGGATCTTTGGCGTCTCAAAGATGAGATTTCCAATACTCGCCACAATGCCATCTTATTCTTACAAGACTCAAGTAAAGATAGTGGTTGCTTGTTGTGTCTTACATAACTTAATCAAAATTGAGTCGGGAGAAGATGAATTTTATGAAGAATACGCGATAAAAGAACGATTAGAATCAAGACTTGCACGTGATGATGAGCCAGATTGGACTGAACCTACCATCCGACAACGTAATGAAGCCAATGAACAGCGTGACAGGCTTGCTCAACAGATGTTTGATAACTACATGAATGCGCCTGCAGCTCGTCGACACATTTAAAAGCTCTTATTTGATTGTGGTTCAAAAGCTCTTATTTTCATTCAAACGTTGTTAAACTCTCTCTGTTTTATCTCAAGGTGTATCAATTTGAGGGTTTAAGAAATTATCTGCATTAATCAAAAGTGTAATACTATTATCTGCATTACTTATGTACCATTTGCAACTATAATATATGTTTTGTTTTGTATAAAAATATTTATAATGGATAAAGATTGATTGATTGATACAAACAATGAATGTAAAAAGAAAATAAGGGATGAAGATAATCTGATACATCAATTGCTTTGATAATAAACCCTATTCATAGTCCTGTAAAACCTCTGCCCCTTCTTTCAACCAGTTCCAGCGGTGATTTTCGTGCATGTGACAGAAAAAAGATGCTGTATCGTCATCTTTGAGTTTACTGGCGACTTTGTTGATGTGACATGGCTTGAGCTCGGTCGCAAATTCTGCATTGAAGATCCTCATAGCTTCTTCTCGTTTGGGATGTTGCTCTAGTTTGATTTTGGCTATGCTGATCTTATCGCTTTTGTTCTTCTCTGAAAACTCAATAGCTCGATCCATTGCATTGGCTACAAGCTTCGGGCCGGTCGTGCGTGATCGTACTGATGCTGAACCTCCTTGGATTGGACTTCGCTTACTGCGCACAAACTTCAACTCAGGGGTTTCGTCCTCGTCCTCTTCAACAGGCTTCCCAGCAAGCTTTGCTCGAGTACCCTATACATGTATCAAAAGTAAATATAAAGTACAAAAAGTACAAGTCAGTATGATATTGAATACACTATATGGTAACTTACTTTGCCCTTCATCCTTTTTAAAGGAGGTGGAAGTTGATCTTCGGATTCGGGATTTGAATCAGAATGTTTGTAGCCTTCAGAAGATTTTCCACTTGACTCGTGATCTAAGGAAAATGTAAATGAGATCATCGGATTGAGCTGATGATAATGAAGCAAATAAAACTACCTTCATCGTTGTCATCATGACCTGCATTAGTGGGTGGAGGGGTAGGTGCAACTTGTTGTTTCACTACACAAAATGTCATCTTTACCGGGCGGTAAAGAAAACTACTGACATAGAAAAGTCCTGAGGCAACAGGAAGAGAGCTAAAAATCTGAAAAAATATGCACCTTGTTCCTAGATGTTGGGGCGTCATGACGAGTATTTTTTTGTATTTTACACACATATTGGTTAATGTACTAACAATAAAGGCTGAGAATCATCAAAAACCCACCTGTAACAATACCTGAAATTTGGCCCTTGACTTTGAAGACAGGATTTTGGAATCTTCAAACATCAATAACTTTTGCATTTCTGAATCAAATCACTCGATTTGAAGTGCATTAAAAAGGTGAGCCTTTCCTCTACATTTTTCATTGAGACATCACATCTGTAGCTGGTCTAAAAAAGATCCTACAGAGCTATTCATGCAGAACTGTTTGAACATATGTAGAGTGTTTAAATGACTAGATAGCACCTTACTAACATTATGAAGTGTGAAGGAGAATAGTTTAGCTTTTGAATGAACCAAAAATTGAGTTATTTGGAGCAGAATTGCAAAAGTTATTGAAGTTTTTAGACCACAAAATATTGTCTTCATACTCATGACCCAAATTTCAGGTATTGTTACATGTGAGTTTTTGTTGATTTTCAGCGTTTATTGTTAGTACATCAACCAAGATCTGCGTGTAAAATACAAAAAAATACTCATCATGACGCCCCAACATCTAGGAACAAGGTGCATATTTTTTCAGATTTTTAGCTCTCTTCCTGTTCCCTCAGGACTTTTCTATGTCAGTAGTTTTCTTTACCGCCCGGTAAAGATGACATTTGGTGTAGTGTTTCTTTCTCTGTGTCCCAAAACCTTCTTCTCCATTGGCTCGATTTTTTTTCTCGGGCATAATTTGTGATACTGCTAGATACTGTGGAAACCCGGCGTTCTTGATAGGAATCGCGTCGCTGTTTCCAGACTTAAGTTTAATAGTAAGCGAATAAGGTTGAAAGTAAAAAACGATAAAAGATAATAAAAGAAAAGTTTTACCTTCTTAATCCATTCATCCCACCAGTCCTTTGTAGCTTTAACTGTTCCAGTGGTGTCATCAGTTCCCGGAGCACCTGAGGAGTCTTTGATCTTGTCGAAAGCCTTGCATGTTGTCTTGAGCTGAGTTGGAGATTGTACATACATAGCAAAGTTGAATTGAGATCGTGTGAGGAAGAACAAAGAAGAAGGAAGAAATAAGAAGGAAGAAAACAAACCTTTTGAATATGATTTTTAAATCGAGTTAATTTGTGATTCGTTTTGAATTTCGTGTTGTAGTTCTTGCGCACTATCTTCCAGGCGTCCGACTTGATGCCGCCGTCGTTTCCTTTACCAAGCTCAAGTTGTTTTGAGTATTCTTCAATGAAATAAAGGGACTCTCGTAGAGTTCATGCGCCACCAGTGCTTTCATCAGCTTCTTCTTTCTTCTTATCTTGCTTCTTCTTTTCATTCATTTTTTTTTGATTTTTTTTTGATTTAACGTCGGGTTTTTTTGATTTTGATGCCTTGAGGGTTGATTCATCTTCACTGGTGGCTGAATTCTCGGCATTGCTAGACATCTTGATATTGAAGAGTTTTTGTTCGATTATGTAGAAAGGTGATGATGAGGAGTGATCGGCAAAGAGGTGAAGGGTTTGGTGGAGTGTATGGAATAATCTGTATGGTGTTATACAGAAAAGTATGGTTTTAAAAGGTTTTGTACGGTGGACGTGGACTTGTCCATTTTCATCGAAAAAATAAAATGCGATTTCTATGATGAGAATTAGCTAAAAGCTCAAAATTCGCATAAAAATCGATTTTTTTAAGCATTCTACGATTTATAGAATGTGTGAAATTAAGAAAACGAACGCATTCTGTAGAATGCGATTTTTGAACTTCACAAAAAGCGATTTCTGCTCAGAAATCGCTTAAGTGAACGCGCTCTCAGAGTCACTGTGGATGTGTGTCATGTGCACTCTGTGACTTTGATTAACACATTCCTCAGATATTTGAATGTGACTTGATGTGTGCCCCAGTTTCAGAGTTGCTAAAGGTGTGATACAGTTGGTTGAAAAGATCAAATTTGTCTTAGAACTATGGAAAAAGTCAGTCACAAGCTTCTTCAGGAGCTCAAAAGTCATATTTTCAGATGACTACCCTTTATAGAGGTGTACCAGGCATACCAGGGTCATGTCCACACCAGTTACATTCGGATTTATGACATCAGCCTTAGGGAGTAGGCAGAATCTCAACCTGAGAACTAAATCCTTGTACAGCTGTCCCAACAATTGTTATTTTTTTAAAAAAATTGTCTCCCATGCACAACTCGTAGTTTTGGTTTTGCTGAGTTTGCCTTTCACAGATTCAAGCAATATGGGAGGACAAGGATCCTTGAATTCCATTGAGATCAGTTTCACATTTTTCACGTCTATTACAAATATTACATTTCCAAATATGATTTCCACATATTTTGATGTCATGAATTTCTTGCATTGCCTGCCACCATAGTAATAAACCATAAGATATTTTTCTTAGTTGTATCAAAGCCACGACACATGTGTGCAAGGGGCTGGGAGGGCATCTTCTGAACAGCTAGGCTCTCTGTGTGGCACCGGCAGGGTGTAACAGTGGGTAAGAGGGAAAAATACAATTTGAACAAGAAAATAAGATAGGAAATTTACTTGGTTTTATTGCTAAATTTGAATTATTAAAGCTTCATCATCTCTAAAATGTCTAGCCCAACACAGCATATCTGTGAATTCTGAGTATTTGAAGACTTCACTATACTTCAAAAAAGGGTTGTCAGTACTTGAGCTCCTTCAACTGGAAAAAGAGCCATAAGCACTTCACTAACATATGAGCTATAAAAACTTTGGATGAAAGTTGATGATACTTATCATTGATCTTTAAAGATTCACTTTTGAAAATCTATTGACAATTGCCATCATAACACAGTTTTGACAATTAATTCAAAGACTTGGTGAAAATACCAAATAGTAAGAAACTAATTTGATAAAGAAGGAATATATGTAAGTGGATTCAATCCGTTAACCAAATCTTCTAAAAGGGACCAATACAATACCTAAAGATATCAGATTGGTATCTTGAAACATGGTTGACATTGAACTTAATCAATAACACAATCATATGATAATTAGTGGCAGATGAGCCTACCTAATCACAATCCAAATAGACCACATAGCTTTGACTGCAATTTCCAATGGTCATACAAAAGGCTATAAAAACATGTCCCTCAATGAGCTGATCACATGTAGTGTAGCTTGGTTCCAAAGAAACCTCACCAAAGATATAAATCTCAGTTCCACTTCACCCATTTTCCCTTGAGTCAAAAGAGTCACCAAACTGTCCTTAATAGTCTCTTGAAATATAATATGTGATTTTCCTATTATAATGCGTAATTTTCCCTTTATGGGTGCAATTGTACCTATGTACTTTCCAACCAATAGCTTAGATTTTGAAATGATGTTCATTTAATTCAAGAACCTTTCTATGTATGTACCTAAAAGCTACGTAGACCTCTTTGGTCATTGCTCAGTTCTTGCAAACCAAAATTGGCAAGGTCTTTTTGGTCTTTGGGTGCATGCTACTCTAGATTTCACATCTAAGATATTTACAAGCAGGCTTAAAGACTGAGCATCTCACATCTGTTAACTTACAGTAGGCCTTGGAGTCTTTTTTCTTCAAAATATCATCAATGGCTTGTGGTTTGTCCACATTCAACTCAAACATGGTCCTTATTTCAGGTTAAGAAACAAAAGCAGAGATCCCATGTAACCAGAAGGATGCTTTTTCAGGCTAAAGAATCAAGTGATGACTTGCACTTGGCTCCTAAAAATTAGCCACCCTGACAAGGGTGATACCATCAAAACTAAGCAGTGGGATTAACTGTTGCAATATGTACGCCAGGATTATGAACCAATGTTGTGAGCTTCAAGTTGCCCCCAGAAAATGTGCTCCTCTTGAGAAAATGGTATAGGTAATCCCCGTATACATGTGGGACATCTGACATTCCCACCTTCAGATAAGAAGACTACAGCCTGCATTTGTATGTTCAATTACAACCCAGAAGGATAAGAAACATTTGAGGAAAAAAGTCCCTATCAGTAATTTATCATGATAGCTGATCTTGGAAGTGAGTTCACAGATCCATCAACTTACATTTATACATTGTTCATGAAACACATGAGGTCTCTGACATCCTAATTTGATAACTCTTTGCCCCTGCAGGTATCCACTTAGACATATGTTGCACTTTTCAGAGCTTTCAATCTCATTTCCAAGGAACACACTTGATATGAATTTGCAATGACCACTTTGCTCTACAATTATAGAAGGAAAAACTTGGTCAGTCATTTGATAGACATTGTAAGATGACCACACAATCAGTGTTCTAGTGGCCTTTCAAGTTTGTTTCAGCTGGATCTTTGCCAATTGTGGATCAACAAAATCCAAGTAGATGTGTGAGAGTGCCTATAGGGAATCACTTCTATCATGAATTGTGGGGTGTGGACTGGAAATCCAGATTTGTGCCCAGTTTCCCAACTTGGAATTTTTGGATGTAGTTTTTGGCTTGTATGGTTTCCCATTTCCCCAGTAAAGCCAAAAATTCCAATGGGAAACTAGGCACAAACCCGGGCATCTACTTTGTATCCCACAAATACAGCAAGGTTGTGATGTGAAGTACATCAATGAATAAGTTCTTACCATCTTTTGGGACCTGAGTATTCAGATATTCTTTGATTCCTTTGATATACACACTTGCTTTGTACATCATTTCAATGAAAAAGTCTTGATCTTCATGATACTTTTTCACTTTTGTATCGTCTAAGCCATAGAGGTCTCCTTTATTTGATGCAAGTGCAGTGTCTTGGATATTCAATATATGTAGGCAATGTTCAACATAAGATGAATCTAGTGAGTCCCAGCCTACATCTATAAAGGGTAAGAGGAGACTCATGATGTAAGGGTCCTTGTCTTCTTTCTCAGAGTATCTTTTAACATGGTGTTGCAATTCAGCTTGAGACTTGAATTTCTGATGAATTTTTCTGAACGGTTCATTGCTTGATAACCTTGATTTGATAAGTGGCACGGTGATTGGATAGAATTTCTCAAGGTATTTCAATATATGATCTAAACATTGGATTTCTTCATGTGGGGCATTGTCAAGAACCATGTGATCCATACATTGTGATGCCAGCAACTTGGCTATCTCAGGCTTGTCTAAAGAGCTTGTTTGAAGTAATGTGTTGTGGATATTCAGAATGGCAGTTGTTTGAAGGCTTCTTTCAGCCTTGTGAAGGTAGTTTCTGATGTTCATAATCAGCTGGACTCGCCCCAGAGGTTCTGTGATTCTAAACGGCTCGGAATTTGGGTGCAACGTCTCCAGATATTGCAATATATCATACAAACATTCCACATCCTCATCCGGGTTGTTGATGTCCATGTGTTGCAAACTTTCCAATACCAATGACCTGACAATCACTACATCATCCATAGACTTTGTTTGAAGTAACTTATTGTATTTCGTCTTAATTGCATGTGTCTGAGGGTTTCTGTCAGAGTCCTGAAGGTAATTTCTGATCTTCTTGATCAGCTGGACTTGCTTCAGACCTTCTGTGATGGCAAACTTTGTGGTGACCGGATAAAACAACTCTAGATGTTGCATTATCCGGGAATAACATTCAATCTCTCCATCTGGTGTATTTTCAAGAAACGTGTGATGAACAGATTGTGAAGCCAATGACTCGATAATCCCTGCTTTGGTCAAGGACCTATTTTGAAGTAATTTGTCGTGTATTTTTATCAATTCAGGTGTTTGGAGGTTTCTTTCAATCTTCAAAAGATAATTTTTGATGGTCACAATGAGCTCAACTCGCTTGAGAGCTTCAGTAACAGCTGAAATCATTTCCATCGTATCAGCTCCTCGCATCTTGATGGGACACACAAGATGCAAATAAAAGTATGGTACGGCTCTCACCTTCATCCACAGGGAAAATTTGTATCTTCCCATTCATCACCCCCTTCACTCTGGGTTCATAGCGAAGTCCTGAAAATAAAATTAACACTAGCAAATCCCTTCCAGAACAATAATCATACGTCACATACCTTTCAACAGAAAGAGTTCCAATCCTCCTCTACAAACACCACCAGTATTTGGATCTTCTCTGAGTGGTTTTGGCATTCCTTTTTCCAAGAACCATCGAATGAAGTTAAGGACACTCAGAGTCCAAAGTCTTTCATACAAGTCTAGATCTTCCCTTTGAAGAAATTTGAGAGCATCGAGAAAAATCTTTTTAAGGTGCGGATTGCTCGTGTCTGGAACCCCTCCACGAGCTTCTATCATCACGTTCTCCAATTCTATGCCCATGGAACTGATACTGGAAGGGTATCTTTTGGCACTGTCGCAAAGGTTTGGAATCTCATTTAATCCCCTCCATAGAGCAATTGCTTGAGTTGCCAGGTCACGGATTTTTGTAAGAAGCGATCTCGAATTATCAGTTTTATATTCAAATCCTTCATTCAATGGCACAATGTTTTCCAATTCCTTGATTTTTTCTCGCATAGGCTCTGTGCAGCAGTAATAATGAGATGTCACGTCATTTGTCCCCACGTTGTCTAAATCCAATTCTGTTCGAGGTGGGGGTGTCAGACGAGTTGAGTGGTGTATTTGATTGCGTTGTGCTACTTGATGTCCAACCAAATCATCATCTTCAATTACCCCTCCAATCCGCCTTTCTGTTGGAGTAAACACACAAAGACTGAATGAAATCATAAGGTACCATCCCCATGATAACATTACCTTGTTCATACTGATTTGATGAGTGATTGAGAAAAAATGGGTTTTTGACTGACGTCTTTAATAAGGAATAAAGGACGGTTGAGTTATCTAATTGAGTGTTTGAATGGGTTGAAGTGAATGATTATTATTTCAAAGCAAGACCTCTGAGGTTTTAGACTCTCGACTCTTTTTTCGCCCTTACTTTGTTTGAATCTGCAACCTGAACCGCGCAGTTGATCGACTTGGCAGACTTTGCTTCACAAGGTTGGCAAAGGTGCAATTCAATCAAGCTTCAAAGTTCTTTCGTTTGTATTATCAGGCAAGTTGTTGTACAATGACTTTTGTCTGCGGCGCAAGCCGTCGTTGCAAAACTGAGCACACTAACTTAACACAAGTGCCAAATTTTCGCAGGAACCTTGAGACGGGAACCTTTGCAAGCTCGGTGCCCTGGAGAAGGATCTCCCGCAGTTTGAAGGTGTCAAGCTGAGCCTGACCTGTTTGAAGATCTAGATTGATCTTTGATTCTGTTAAACAAACCACACTCTACATCAAACTTAACTATGCCCTTTGAGGCTTCACCAGCTTGTCCAAGGATCGAGTCCTCCTATGTACTTTTTCCAAGTTTTCCGCTCCCTTACTCCACAAAAAAGTTCCAGAAACTCGACATATTGTACTCTATATCTTTCTAAATACTTTGGTACCTCATATATTGGTTCAAGTTGCAAGGATTTATTTGGGTTTGTGATGTAAAATTGGTATTTTATGGCCAAGTGACGAACGCGCTCGTGAGGGGCTCGCATTCAGGATTTTCAATATGAGAGCGTGCAGCTTGGTTTACTTTTCATTTATATACGAGTGAGACTATGTACATACTTTGAATTTGATTTCCTCTTCACATTGTAAAATACTTCTCGCCCAAGAATTGCAATGTCAGCTCTTCCCCCAGTCCTTCAACACCATGGATAGTCACATACCAATTTGGACCAGTTTATATCTCCTTATCTGTATCTCAATTTGTGCGCTTTCAAAAATTTCATAAAGGATTTGTTATGTGAATGCAGCCGTCCCTTATTGAAGTTGATGAAAATTAAATTAAAATTAAAACATTAAGAAAAAATACATTAAAAATTAATACATTTGTGTGGAATTCAAGTTCGAATTCCAATTTTCTTGCACCTCATGTGTCCTGTTGTACCTTCAACCTCAACTTCGACTACAACTTCAGCACAAGCACAATAAGAACCAAGAACACGATGAGATTAACATTACCAATCCCATTCAAACTATCTTCCTCATCACTATCATCACCCACTTCAACAATATCAACCACAACATCAATAATAGAACTACAACAACACATCATCAATTCCAACAAACCTATGAACCAATTAACCAAATTATTTAAAGAAATCTCAATCAAATGGTCATCTTTGACTAGATCTAATTTAAAAGTTATAGATCAAATCTTAGATCCCAAAATGAAATCTAAATCTTTGAAATTGTTTGTGAATACTAAATTGAAAGGTGATATAACTTTAGATTTGGTTAGGGATGAATTGATTAGATTGAATCCGATTGGG
The DNA here is from genome assembly GCF_000204055.1 of Melampsora larici-populina 98AG31. Lineage (NCBI taxonomy): Eukaryota > Fungi > Basidiomycota > Pucciniomycetes > Pucciniales > Melampsoraceae > Melampsora > Melampsora laricis-populina. The sequence continues at coordinate 757,044 of NW_006768778.1, forward strand.
GAACTGGATGGAGTGGAAGTTTTAGAATTACCTGAGGATGTCAATCGAGAATTGTTTGATCAACATCAACATGGTAGTCTTTATTTACCGTATAGTTTTGTGGTACCTGGTGGTGTGTTTCAAGAGATGTATGCGTGAGTGCTTGATTTTGATTGGCTTTGTCTTCTCACTTCATTATAGATCGATATGTTATTGATGAGATGTGTTCTTTTTTTTACAGGTGGGATTCATTCTTTATCGTTCTTGGTTTGATTAGAGATAAAGAGATCAGGTTAGCCAAGAATATGTTAGACAATTATATTTATCAAGTTGAGTCTTTTACAATTTGTTTCTTTTTCTTATAAATCGATTCAAGATACCAAAAGATACCAACAGTGATCCATTTTGAATGAATTTAGATTGAACATTATGGAATGATCTTAAATGGAAACCGAACCTACTATCTAAACCGATCACAACTCCCCTTCATAACTCAATTAATCAAACTAATCTATCCAACGATCCCTACTAAACATTCTCAAAGTTGGTTAAGAAGAGCCATTAAAGCAAGCGAAAAGTATCATGAATATTGGACTACTGGAAATCATTTGGTACAAGAAACTGGACTTTCTAGGTTCTTTGATTCTTCTCCTGATGGTACTTCTCCTCCTGAAATCGTTCATGAGGTTGATAGAAGAGATGGGAAAACTGCTCATGAGAGAGTTAGGAAGTTTTTCAGGGATCATCATCAAGCTGGTATACCTGATTATGGTATGTCTCTCTCTCTTTATAATTGCTGAGTATAGTCGAACTTACATGCGGTTTGGTATTGCCTTGGATTGGATTAATAGATATTTTACAATATTACGATCCAATAAATGATAAACTAACCGAGAAATATATGAATAATGATAGAGCAATGAGAGAATCCGGATTTGATACTTCATCTAGATTTGGTATGTTTAATGCCAAAGTTTTAGACTTTAATCCGATCTGTTTAAATTCTTTATTGGTTCAAATGGAATTTGAAATCCATGAACTATATCAATTATTACATGAAAATCTGTTAAAGTCATTAAAACCAAATCATACTGAAGTAACTGAAGAAGATATAAATCAAATGAATTTAAAAAAATCGATGAAAAAAACGGAAAAAAAATCTAAACTTTGGAAATTCAAATCGATTGAAAGAATTAAATTAATTCGAAAATTTAATTGGGATTCAGATGATGGAATGTTTTATGATTACGATTATGTAAAAGGAGAAAGAAGAAAATATTTATTTGGTACTTGTTTTTTACCACTCTGGTGTGGATTTGCAAGTAAACTTGAGAGTGAATTAGTCGTCAAACATGCATTGAAAGGATTAGAAGCAGAAGGTGGCTTGTTAGTATCTAATGTTGATGTTGGTGATCAATGGGATTCTCCTTATGGTTGGGCTCCTTTACAATTATTTGGAGTTGAAGGAATGAAGAAATATGGGTTTGAAGAAGAAGCTGAAAGGGTTGCTTTGAAGTTCAATTCTATGGTACTTAAAACTTGGATTAGAACTGGAGAGTTATGGGAAAAGTATGATGTTAAGAAGTGTAATGAGATTGTTGATTTAAAGTTTGGGTATGCTACTAACGAAGTTGGATTTGGTTGGACTAATGGTTTGTCAATTCGAATCCTATTTTCTCTTTTTTGGTTCATCATAAGATTATAGATACTGATAATATGATTTGAAATTTTGACGTTTCTTTAGCTGTTTTTACTAGGTTTTATGATTTACTATCAAATGAAGGTAAAAAGAAATTATCAGAAATCAATGAAGATATCCAACAAGCAGAGATTAAAGAAACAATTGAAGAAACTCAAGTAGAAAAAGTAAAAGATGAGAATGAAATTTTAGGAAATTTAATTGGAAGAATCAATGAATTAGATCCAAATCGAAGAGAAGAACTAATGAAGAAATTATCTATTAATGAGGTTTCATTGAAGACTAATTTGGATTCTGATGAAGATTGGATTGAAGTTGGTAGAGAAAATGTTTGAAATTTGGACTTTTCTAAGTATCGGATTGTTTGGTTTTCGGTCGTTGTTTTTGGTATTGAGGATCAGTAACATTGAGTGTATTTGCAAATCTTGAAATACCTTTGTTTGGTTAATTTGTTGTCTTGTAACACAATGAAGTATTTTTCAACGTCTTGTATTCTTTATTGATGGTTTTTGTTGTTGTACTAATTAATCTCATCTTTTTAGAGCAATTTTTATTGATATTATTTGACTATTTATCAGGAATTCATTGGTTTAAGTCTGGAGGTATCATGTAGATTCGATTCACTTGATTGAGCTTTTCTGGGGTAGTGTACAGTAGAGAAGAGCAAATAACATTGGGTTTGAATATTGTATGATTCTGAGAAATATGAGTTGCTTTTTTCAATCCAAAGTGAAGACTAATTTTTGTAGATGAAGAAATGTGGAGATCAAATTGAATCTTGATCCTTTCTTTTTGTAAAAACCAAATAGATAATCAAGGCAAATTCGATTCTAGTAGTTGAAAACTCAAAGTTGAAGAATGAAAAGTTGGATTTCTTATTAAAAGGAATGTGTTTTAACTTCATTTTCTCTTATCACTAGAACTCCATGATGACTCAAGGGATTAAAACTGCAAGCCTTGAATATCAAGTGTGTGTGTTTCCTGGTATGTATGCAATACCGCAATCGCTCCGCGCTTTTTTTCGATTGCGGAGCGGTTTCAGGCTGCGCGATGGCCCCGCCACATGTAGCGGGGCCTGCGCTCCGCACCTTGACGTTGGGAAAAACCCATAGCGGAGTGAGCGCTCCGCACTGGGCCGGGGCCAGGGCTTCTCCGCTATATTGCGGAGAAATACCCTGTACCCAGAGCTACCAGATTGGTGTACGATGTACACCAGTACCCCACCGACTTATCCCTTTGGCGTCTCAACTTCAGTACCATCCCATGAACCATTCAATTGAATCCCACCATTCGACATTCAGTTCCAACCAGAATCAATTACAATCGCTAGCCCCAGCAACTCGATGTTTTTTGCAAGGCTCACCTGTGGTTCAGGTAACCAAGCTACATTTATAAGGTGAGTCAAGTGAACCCCGTTTGTCAATTTCCTTCCGAGATAAATCTAACAATCTCCTCTTTTGATATTTTTTGAATAACTTTTTTAAAGTTATATTACTAGCTCCATGGTATCCTCCAAAAGCTCATCGCAGTCGTCACTTCAGGTTCCGGGTAAAGATTCCACTGTACCTTCATCCAGTCGAACCCTGCGTCCACCAAGCCCTATTCGCCCGCAACCGGGTTTTGTGATTACCCCAAAAGACTCGCGTTCCGCCGTTGTTTCATCACTGACACCTCGAGTCGAATCGACCAATACCGAGGTTCAAGTTGTTGGAAGTGCATCACCTCGACCTGCAGATACTGTGAACAAGAAGTTGAAGGATCATGGACCAGCAACAGCGAAACCGAAGGCACTAGCAAAGCCTAAAGCAAAGCCAAGTGTGAAAGGCAAAGTAAGTTTGTGAAATGATCAGTATGTTTAAGAACTAAACATACCAATCAAGTGTATCTAACTCTTTTCTGCTTATTTTCCTAGTCTCGTTCTTCAACTAGTAAGCGCGCCAGGTCGCCGTCTGGAAGTTCGACAGGATCCTCGCCCCGAAAAGGCAAGAAAGCCAATTCTAATGTAAGCTAATCATTTCTTTCCATCATTCGTTTATTTGTATGACTAAAGTCTTTTTGTTTGTCAAACTTAGGCGTTTGAGATTCCTGATGGCGCCGACCTAGATCAAGATTCCGACATCGAGTTTGTTGGTTCCAATGAGCCTGGTTACAACATGACTCGATCAAGCAATGTTGCACAGCTTCTTGAGTACTACGGCCCAGCTGATGTAAGTTTTTCGTCTTCATCATCTCAGCTATTCCTCTTTTTACATGATTATCACTAACTTGAAGGTTGACTTCACTACTTACCACGTGTAGGGCCTCAAACACCAGTGTCTATGGTGTAAAGGTTACTATCTACGCGGAGATCAATCTTATGGGGGCTTGTGGGGACACCGCGACGGCAAGTTGGGACGACCATCTTGCAAGCAACGACACAAAGCCATCGCGGCCGGGGTGATTCTTCCACCTAGCTACGAAGATTTACAAAAACAAAATAAATCAAACCCCAAAGGAACGTTGACTGGCTATCTCAGTGGACCCACTTTCACACCCGATCTCTTGAATATGATATTGGTCATATGGATAGTTCGGCACGCGCTTCCCTGGGCTCGTTTTGAAGACTTACCGCTTCGTGGAGCTTTTTATGTTGTCAATCGAGGTGCTGTGATTAGATCAAGAACCTGGGCAGCCCAGCAGTCGGTCAAGCTATTTGCAGCTTTGCATGACAAAGCCATTAACATGGTCAAAGTGAGTTCCACTTTCTTTACTCGCATTTCAACTACTCCCCTTTCTATCTTCTTTTCTATCATACCTTATTCTGATTACGTACTAACCACATCTAACTTCAAATACACTTAGAACAATACAGGTAAATTCTGTTTAATCCATGATGTCTGGACAACTAAAGGAAATCGGTATGCTTTTGTTGGAGCAACTGCCAATTATATCGATGACAATTGGGAATACCGCTCTACACATCTCACCCTCAAGATGGTCGCGTGGCGTCAATTTGGAGCCCTCTTAGCCCGACCAATAGGGCAGTTCTTGATTCGCCATGGATTACATAAAAAGATATGTACCTTTCACGTTCTTATATTTTCTAGTTGACCTGTTTACCTTTATTCATGTTTACTTATTATACATGGTTTCCTTATTACATGCTTGCTCAGTCAACAGACAGTGGCGGTAACAATGTGCCGATGGCTGCTGAACTTTCGTCAATGTTTTCAAGCGCATTCGGGTTCCCCAAGTGGGCAG
>NW_006768778.1:762237-763409 GCF_000204055.1 Melampsora larici-populina 98AG31
TTCTGTTACTAAGACATAGCTTCAACAATATTGCCTGAGCAGCTACAGAATTATATGTAGTGAATTTTTGGGAAAAAAAATTCAAAGTCAAAAAAGTTACATGTGGTATAACATGTGATTTATTTATTCTGATGGGCAAAAAACTGAGCAGACCTGTATGTACATAATAGACAACTATTGACTTAGCTTGCTGCACATATGTAGTGTGGGTGAAATGGCCCAGGTGTGCAGTATTAGATTCTTTTATGAAAAACTGTACTATTAATCATTTTCCTCTGCCAAATTGGGGAAGTTGAATGATGACTTTCGTCATGTTTTCAGCGCAGAAGATCCAGTTTTTTGGGATGGGTCATCACATCATATTCGATGTTATGCCCATAAGCTTAACCTGACTGTTGGACATGGCCTTAAAGTCCTTGGTCAGAAGGTATGTTATTCCAAACCGACCAAACCAGACAAGATTCCCCTCCCGATTCCAGCTCTAGAGGTCAACGACGGGGAGGATGATATTCAAATTGATGATCCCGAATCTGAAGAAGAGAATGATGACGACTTACCTGCTACACCCGATGGTGTCAATGACAATGACGGTGAGGACGGAATCGATGTTGCTTCTGGCAAGGACGATCCTGTGGCTGTTGCTCTTGAGAAGGTATGTACTGGAATTCATGGTATACAATGTCTTATCTCTCATGTGTATATACTGATGATGATGTCTTGCTTTAGGTTGACAAGGTAATTGGGCAAATCGCTAGTAGTGCAGCCCGGCGTTATGATTTCAAGCATCGATCTACTCGTATGGGTTACACGGGACGTATGCTCAAACGCCCGTGCAAAACCCGGTGGAATAGTCATTATGAGAGCCGGAAAGTTGCTTGTGAAGCACAAGAGGCAAGTTATCTATCACTTTTGATACTATCGTTTTTCTCATAATTTCTTAATTAATCTCTTTTCATTTCTTCACAGGTAATAAACTCCATGCTTGCCGCAGACCGAAAGGCATGTTTTTTCAAGGGAGTCACTATTTCCCCCGATGAATGGCACTCAATCGAGCTGGTTAACAAGGTACTGAAAGTGAGTTTATTTCCTCTTCTTTCAGCTTCGTATATTGAATGAGATACCAATTAACATTTCATTCTTTTCGGTAGACCTTTGTGGATGCTACCGCACGT
>NW_006768778.1:763509-763812 GCF_000204055.1 Melampsora larici-populina 98AG31
CAGAGTTTCAAAGCATTGACAACGCCATCAATGAGATGATCAAATGGCTTACAAAGTATCAGGAAGAAGCACTAGGATGCGAAGCTATCACTCTGGCTACTGTTCTTAATCCCCGTTTTCGAGGCAAGTTTTTTACAGTGCACTATCCCGAATACAAAGTATCAGCCCTTTCAGCAATTGAGCGAGCCTTCAGTAACCTTGTGGATCAATCTGAAATACGTCAAGCAACCCCACCACATGACCAAGACGATATCAAAGACCACACCGATGAATTTGATGTCTTTGGCCCATCTGATGGAGATC
>NW_006768778.1:763998-787448 GCF_000204055.1 Melampsora larici-populina 98AG31
CTTGCTCGAGATTATGTCGACTATCTGCCACCTCCTGATGCTTGCAAGCACTCACTATTCCGCCGCATCCGAACATCTGTGCACCTGCACGAGGTGCGATGGCTCCTAAGACCATGGAACGTTTGGTGGGATCTCAAGCCTGGCTCAAGGAAGACCTTGTACCGGATGGACCTTTCCAAGCAGCCGTCAAGGCGATTGAAGCCTACATGGCATCAATGGTAAAGAAGAACGGATAGTCACTTCTTTTTTCTCTTTTACTGTTTTACACCCGGTAAATGATTCAATTTATCTTCTCTCGATCCTTCTTATTATAAATGGTCACTTTTTTTTCTTTTCTCTTTTCAACGGTCAATGAGGAATACTTGCGGTCTCTATTCTGCTACTATACATGCTCACTTGTATTTATTCTGCTCACTATACATGATGACTTGGTTTTGTTTTCTTTTCTCTTTTAAATCAATCAAACACATGTTCTTAAAGCTTGTGGATAAGCCCTTGCGCCGCTATATGTCGCGATATTGCGCACCATTTCGCTATATAGCGGCGCAATCAAAAGGTTCGCTATATAGCGCACAATATAGTGGAGCGTTGCGCTGTGAGCGCTCCACAACGGGGTGAGAATTTTTTTTTCTGGTTATAGCGGAGCTTTGCGTTGCGAGTTATAGCGCACCCTGCGCTGCGCAATGCCAAGGGGGGCAAATTTCATTGCGTTGCGTAGTGATTGCGGTATTGATGTATGTATATCTCATTTTTTCTCTTGTCTGTAGATTTTGACAAGCGTGGGTTGGGTATTGCAGGCAATAATACCAGAAGATAAACAACTGAAGTAAAGCCACTGTGTTTGTTAAGAGATGATTTTTTCTTTAGGACAAAACTTGAAGTTTCACATCACCAAAGTGGAACTAGATAGGGACTTTTGGAAGAGATGACATGCACTCAGTTGTATGAGAGCTTCTGGAAGATGTCTTTCATTTATTTGGTTTTTGTGGTATATTAAAGGTCATAGTAAAAATTTCAATGAAGGATTATTTTCTGCAATACAATGTAAAAAAATGATAGGGGAAAACTCTTTACCAACATAAGATCATATGTAGCTGTAAAGAAGTATATGAAAATTAACCAATAAATTATTTGTAGGCACATAAGCTTTTTGTAATCCTTAGTACTAGACTAACTAAAGTTTGATGAGGTATAATTAATTTAAAGATCTAATTTTGAAAAGGTAAGGGATAAATGAGAAAAAAAAGTTGAAAGAATTAGGTTAGGAGAGAGTTACACAAAATGTAGATAAACAAGGTGCATGAGAATGAAATGAAATTGTATAAAGTTATAACATGTTTGCAAGATTAGATAAAGTGAAAATATAAAGGATGAATTAAGGGTAGGTATAATGACTGTAATTGAATAGAAGCTGATTAAACAAGCAAAAGGTAAATTAGTGTTAGGAAAAAATAAATTAAGCGTTGCTCATCGAGTGTTCTGATCTATTTCAAAGCGAAAGTTGATCAGTTGTATACTTTCAAATGTGTGAAGATAAAGACGACTTACCCAGATCAGTACCACTCAACACTATGATCAGGTATATTCGACTTTTTGAATCAATTAACCAAAACCATTAAATCCGAGGTCCAATAAAAAAGAGTTGTTAAAAGTCCCATGATCTGAAAGGATACAATTCTTGAGGAGGTGAAGGAAAGAGCTCCATAGAACTATCTCCTTTGTCTTCATCTTCTTCTTCAATCTTGGGTGTTTCTTCCATTCCTTGATGGTTATGATGATGTTGGTGACCCAAGAAGCTGAACACAGATGAACTGGCTGACGAGATAGGCGATAAAATTAAACGATTATACCATCCTTGTGCCGGTGCACTTGTTGGACCTTGTGCTAGTGTTGGTGAACAGAGGCTTACATCGATAGTTAATTTGGGGGTTTCTATCCTACGACTGACTGCCCTTCTTTCTTGTAATACTCGGCCTGTAACGTTTACATCTCCTTGTTTGTTCAAATATTCTCCCATACCACCAATGTAAGTAGAGCGTGGTTTTGATTTAGAATCGCCTGCGAGCACTGAGCCGATTGTTTTAGCACGTTGACGGCCGTTCCGGGTCATTGACGTGGCGTCAGGACTCGAAGGACGTGAGTTGGAGTGTGTATAAGGAGAAGTTGTACTAGGGACTGAGCGTAAAGACATTTGTCGACATAAAGGCTCGTTCGGTTTAGTATTGGTAAGAGTCCGATGACGGTGTCGAAGTAGCACACCTGGGTTTTGAACATCCACGCGACGACGCGAAGATGGTGCGGTAGTCAGATTGGACGCTAGAGAAGCTGAAGAGCCATACGCTCTTTGTCGTGAGTTGAATGGACGCGAATTGAGGGAACCGAATAGTGCCGAGTTTTTTTCGAAAACTTCATTCTCTATGATGGGATATCGAGAGCGAAGATGTGATAGCTCGTCAGTTTTTCGAGGTTGGCTGGGGCTTTGTCCTATATCTGACTTGCTACGTTTTCGGCTGAGATTAGTACGATGAGTCGGGTCAGTTTGAGTGCGAACACGTTTCAAAAGTGGAGAAGGATGTGCAAGTGTTGAATTGGAGATCGCTGGAGGTCTAGAGACTGGAGCTGGGACATTTCGATTATTCTGAGTAGAAGTAACGGGAGGAGAATGACGTGCTGAGCTATCAGCGAACGGTTTGAAGGTAGTAGAAACGAATTGGACCGCCGTTGAAAAGGAGTTTTTAGCTGGAGAAGGTAGTGGAGGGAAAGCGACCCATTGAGATTGCTCGTCAATCTTCAGGGAAGGTGAAGGCGCTGATTGAGATTTGTTTTGAGATGAGGACCCGATCTGAAGATGTTTTTGAAATGCTTTCATCGTATGAGAAACAAGTTCAGGTGAGTAATTAGAAAAAATGTGATATGAGTAAGATGATAAGAGGTTTGGGCAAGTTGCGTTCAGAGGTAAAATGGATTTGAAAGGGATAAGATAAGGCGAGATTGTAATTAACAAAGGAACTAAAGAGAAGACAAAAAAACAATTCTCGTCAACACTCCGTTTGATTAAGAACTGGACTAAAGAAAAAGGAGAAGGCTTGATAAGGTAAAAGGCTCTGGTTCAGATTTTAAAGATTCCCAGCAAACAGTGTTATAAATCGCGGTTTTAGAAGAATTCTACGTGATCACGCTTTGACCGTGGAGATTGCGCCCCAAAGAGTGAAGTTTGAATTTGATAAAATGCCACTTGAGAAGCGGTGATCATTGACGAAGAAAAGATGAGATGGATTAAAATGTAAAATCGTGTTGATGTACGCTCGAACCAGCCAAGAATGAGGCTGTCCAGCCATGTCGAGGTGGGTTCAAGCGATTCAAAGTCAAATGCGAGGAAGCGGACGCAGTCAGAGGGAGACATCTTTTGACAACAGTGTGAGATATCATGACCGATCGAGCAGGTGACCGCAGAGACCGCAGAAGTTGACTTAGAGAGATGTTGAGATTGCCGTTCACTAGCAAGAAGCTTTTCACAGAGTGTCTTCACGATATCCTCAAGTGGAAGTTTGTTAAGATCACTTCCCCTTGTGTCAAAAGGAGTCCAAACTCTTCGGTCACTTCAATTGTGACGATCGAAGGAAATTCGAATCATCTCGGACCAATTGCGTGATCACTGACTGTGATCACTTGATGTCAGCTTGGCTCAGCCTCTTACACTGAAAACAGCCAAGGCGATGTCTATCTTCGTTATCTGATGTTACTAATACCATTTATTTATCGCAGCTTTCAACTGCCCGGGCGGGAGATGCGAACAAGATGCGAACAAGATACGAACAAAGTATGCCTTGATCTCTCGTTCGGATTTATAACCTCCATAATCCATGCTGATTACATAAATACATGTCCAGCAAAGTAATGGGATTGCAGTCTCCTATGTAATTTCCACTTCCGTACATAGACATGCAAATGTTCTTGCAAAACAGAAAGAAACAAAAATCAAAAGTTACGTACTTCCTCTTCCCAAAGATGGGGAAAGAGAACGTGTATATCTTTCATTTCGACCTTCAATTGATTTTTTCCATCTTTTCATTCTTCGCTACATAATTTATTGAAGTTGATCACTATGTTAACTTATGTTGTCCACTCCCGTGGGGTGTTAGGTTAGGAATGTTTTTGAAATTTACCCTAATTTACCGTCCCTTGGTTTGTGTAAATATGTACCAAGGGGCTTTTTCTGGTCTGTTCTGGTTCAAAACATCTCTTTTATTTTCACTAAATCGCTTTACTAAGTCGATTGAACACCAACAATTACCTATCGGCCAGCTTTCTAGCTTCTCAAACCATCAACTTGACATTCGATGAATGGTTTTGGATATATCGGATTTGAGCGCTTTGTTCACTTGGCCATGGTATCTTCCCTTGAAGTGCACGAGGTGCAACTTGAGATGTGAAAACCTGGACAGGCTTCATCAATACCTATCTTATAGCAGAGCCAACTGAGTCTGTACTCTGAGTTCAGAGATGTGAAGTTTGATCAACTTAAGGCCGTCCTGAGGATCGGAACCAGGTGGCTCAGCAATGTTTATTTCCCGTTCCTGAAGAATTGAACACCTTTTTTGCCCTGTTTCAACGTTCGATGATTGGATATATACCTATAGGCTCGTTTGCACATGCCAGAAATCACCTAGACCTCTCGTCAATTTTACTCGAATACCAACTCCAAAACATCCGAACGTTTTCCATTCATTTTCTATCCGAGTAATAAGTATTCATTTGCTGGCATTGGCTTGCTTTTCGAAAGAAGTTGCAGATATTCTTTCTTGGTCATCCCATCCCATCTCCTCGAACTCCAATACCTAGTCATCCTACCACAAAATATGTCAGGATTTCAGTCACATCCGAACGGTTCCGGCCGGTAAGCAGAGATTCATTGCATTAAAATTCATTTGTGTTATGAGCCTCTGTTCTTTTTAGAAGTGGACACAAACACGGAGGCTTCGACCTATGCCCGTCACACATATTCTGGTGTCATGATTTTTGGCGTTTGTGTGCAACAATCAAGATGCGCATTCAGCGTACTTCTGATCAGATCATTCATCCATCATCTTGATTTAACGCAGGCTCTTGATATTGTGACGAAAGTGGCATTGGAGACAAACTTGAGCGGCTGATCACTGTACCCGTATTTTTACAGCGCACACCTTCGAACTAATTCAAAGCCAATGACCGAAGTCGGGCAACCCTCGATATCATTCTTGCAGCATACCTACACCACACATGATGCCGAGGGGATTCATAGCAGACCCTCACCTTTTACGACAGTGGCTACTCCAAGTATCGAAATTGATCAGGTCCAGCTTCCGACAATCAATGAAAATGAACCTGAAGCTCATCCATCGCCTAAGCCGTCTGCACTTGGTTTGGTACCTATCTCACGTAAAGAACTCTCAGTCGAAAGAGAACCACCTAGCCTGGTATCGATTGTCTCCTCACTCCTTCGTCGAACGACTAGACTGCAAGAGATTCTATATCCTCTCTTATTCTTCGCTAGTCTCATTGCCTTTTTGGCTCCTCTGGCTGGAATAGGATATCAACCCCCAATGATGGCCGAGTACGAGAATATGCTGCAAGATAGTGCCAATTTTCCCGATGTGCGATCACCCCTTCAACGCCTCAACGAACCGTTCCCCCTTCATCTGACTCCGGTCTCGACTAAAGAGATTGGAACGCTCTTTGCTGATGCACTCATACCTAGAAAAAAATCACACCATGGTGCTGTACCTTCGCATACTTTCTCGCAGACAGCATCTGACTCGGAATATCAAGACTCTGGCCGCAAACCAATGATTGAACCTCATGACTCAGGAAAAGTGGATCTGGTTCAAGCTAGCGATGACCATTTCGAGGGACAAGAAGAGAGCTTGTTTTCGGAGGTATTGACTTTAACTGAAAGTGAAGATCTAGCTAGACGTTCGGTTCAACATATAGAAAACCCACCGATTGGGAAGGAAGAGAAAAGTCAGGAGCAAAAGGAAGAGCAAAAAGAAGAGGAAAGTGAGAAGCAAAAGGAAGAACAAAAGGAGGAGCAAAAGGAGGAGCAAAAGGAGGAGCAAAAGGAGGCGGTGAAACGGAAGGAAGAGGAAGAGGAAGAGGAGTATTTTTATGAGGAAGACCCAGAGATATCTGATGACACTGAATCACCGGTGAGTAAGATGACACATGGGACTAATTGATTCAGTGAAAGGTCGCACCAGAAACTCGGGTGATGTGAGAAGGACTGATGTCTTCACATTTCTTTCCGCTTTGATAGGAAGCAATCGAAGATCAATCAAGTATAGTACCGTCAAGTGAAACCCCTGGAAGTGAAGATAATGAGAGTCAAGAAAAAGAAGTAGAAAGATTAAACTTAGAACCAGTGGAAGTTCTAGTAAAACAGGAATCCAAAATCAAAGAGTTAGAATTCTTACTTCAATCTATCTCTCCACCTGATAGCGACATCTTTCCAGATCCATCTGTTGTAGAAGAAATCTCTGGTAGAAAAGGTTTACGTGCTCGTCATTTTAGATGATGGAGTTGATTTTCATGGTTTCACCTTACTAATTTTGATTTGTGAAGTTTGAAGTGATCGATTTATATAATCTATGTGGTGGAAGGAGGAAGAGTTCGTATGCAGCTTTTAGATTTGTTTCATCAGTGATGCAGTCGTTTTTTGTCGTCGCCAATCTGTTTTTGTCGCTTATTCCAATATCTCTCTGCAATAATTATTAATCCATAGTCACATAATTGACACGATCGATCCCTGTACTGATAATAGTACGTTGGCTATGGGCAGTTGCAGTGAGTTGAAAGGAAAATGCTTCAGAGGAAAGAACTTCTCAGCCTGAAGAATCACTTTCCAAACCCTCTCGGTAGACCAAGCCAATCCCCCACCAAAGATTATCAAACAAAACCTTGATTTTATGGGACTCTTAACCACTGAAGGTTATATACATAGCACTTGGAACTGGTAATAGTATTGATTCATTCAGGCTTTTCGGCGCTATCTAATCTATATCTATCTATTGCCTTGGCGGCCATACACTTTGTAGATTTTAGGTAAGGTATCATCTTTTATACAAGTCTCTTAATTACATTTTGAAAGCCTTCCATTCAATCTTGACTGAAGATCTTTAGATTTCTTTGGGATTCGACATCTATCCATGATCCCCAGACACTAAGACTGAGAGAACTGATTTGAACCAAAGATAGAGGCCAGCGCAATATCTCATTTCATAAAGTGACAAATCCATACCATTTTTGGAAATAGAGTCTCATTGCCTGTCATGGATTTAGAGCAAGTGGACAATCCAAAGGTTTTATATTTATGGAATGAGGCTCAGAGTGCGTATCTGGTGGCTCCTGGTATGAAAGAAGATATGAAATGATTAGACTTTCTTCCTCCAGGTGTAAAATTCAACAGAATAATTGTTAAAGATACGAACGTCGAGTAATACAGATCTTTGGCCTCCAAAGTTCTTTCCAAGGCGACATCGAGTGTTTAACGATATAAGCTAAGTATTGTTCCAAGGTTAATGTAAGTCAATAGGTAAGTGGATAAGATCTGGATTGAGCACTAACTAGAGAAATGGAGTAGAGTTTTCCCAGGCAAAGATTGGGAGCTAAATGAGCAGAATCACTGTTTATTATAACACAATACCCAGTCAAAATTTTCATCACAGCGTTCAAAATTGTCAGATTTTGAATTGAACTCACCTCCTACAGGCGAAAAGGACCAAGTCAAGGGCAGCAACTGCAAATGTTAGACCGTTTGTCTCGATGGCCAACATGATCAGATCATTCAATCTAACAATTTCGATCAATGACAAGATTATCAGCTCATTGAAAGATTTGGACTTGACTCTGAATACAAGGAGTTTTAAATGGTACAGATTAGATACTCACAAAGAGTTGGTTTGATGGATTTGCGTTTTTGAATTCGAAAGCCAGTAAATCAAGTTACCAGTCAAGAAGCAATCTGTCAAAGCTGCAGTCCCCAACCAAAACACTGAGATGATACTACGTAAATGAATGTGGAATTTGGAAAATTCTCTGATTTTGATTATTTGTGTGGTAGCATACTAAAATGATCGAAAAGGACGAAGAAAAGCAAGGATGGATGATGCAAGTAACGTGTGAGCAAGCCGTAAGAAATTGAAACAAATGATTTAACCTACAGTCGACCAGCTAAGTTGAACCAAGGCACCAAAGATTATGACAAGTGGAATGATCATCCTGCGGCGAGAGAGCACAAAAACACTGATCACACGAAGTGTGAGTCACCAATGTGCTTGAAGGTGTATGAACAGTCATGGGTTACTCACCGGTAAGCGTAAAACGTCTGAACCACCCTACAGTCATTCAGTAAATGTTGAAAAAAAAGTGGTCCAATGATACTTTCAGCATGGTTAAGCTCTTCTCCCGGTCCTGGAGTTTTTGCACTTACGCTGTTGTCAGGCCGCATAACATGGGTGAGAAGGCAAATGGCCAAGGAATTCCTGTTTTCCCGAGAATTGTGTCTTGAGGTGCTTGTATGAACCATCTCCAGCTTTTTGAGTTGATGCAAGGAGATAAAAAATGATTAGTTTAGGTTTTGAGCATGATGTGCAAAGCCATTGATCAGGAAACCGATTCTACATCATCTCACTAAGAATTCTAGTGAGATAGAATACTGACAGTGTCAATTGAGAAAATACAGTTTGCACAACATCAAGAACAATAAGTGTGCCCACAATCAGGCGGTATATAGTACGGTCCTTTGGAAACGTTGCGAAGTAGGTCTGATGATGTACGCGAAAAGGCCATTCATCAGTCGTTTGTCTATAGCACGCGGCTGGTTCGCCTTCTGAGGGGAACCTACGAAGGTTTGATTCAAAGTCAGACCAAGCAGCGCGGTCTAATGTGCCATGAAAGTCCGCACGATCAGCTCAAGTGTCCAATCATGTACGCGCTGAGGTTACAACGTAAAACAGAGAACTCACAGTGATAGCAGCACCGATCATCAAAGGTGCTGTCACGCTTCGTACCACGTCCGTCATGATTGTTCTGTTCAAGAGGTGGTTCGACTCGTTCGCTATGAGCACACCTCTTCCGTAGCCGATTTTATCTTGTTGAACCAGTGCTTCTCGGACCCCTGCGTACCTTCCGCAATGATCGTCCCAGTATGAATGTGTAAATTGGAAGCGTTTATCATCACTGGAACGACTTCATCATGCGGCTTCGCCACCGGCTTTGCGTGGGAAGGGGTGATTCCGCTTACTGCATTCATGTATCTTGGTGGGCCATGCAGAAGGAGTGGAGAGTGCACCACTCAGATCCATGTTTTCGTAAGATAAACAACGATTCTGTACATCTACAAGGATGGACCCCAACGCCTGGTGTAATTCTTGCGCTCGACATCTGACATTTTAGCTGCTCGCATGCAGTGTTTCTCAGGTTCATAACGCGATATGCGTAACTGATTTGACGTCTTCCCCTTTTCTTCACTGACAATAATCTATATCTTATTTGCTCTGACGGATCAGGGGAGATGTGGTTGTTTTACCAAGATGATTCAAGAAGTACAATCACATCAACGCGACATGCGCGTATTCAACCTTAAGCTCCGCTGAATGGGCTCTTCGAGGTAGCACTTGAATGATCACACTCGGAGATGACGAGTCAAGATGATGGCTTCAGGTCGTAGCTGCCTCCCGAGAGTCTCTCCTCTTCAACTCCGAGGAAAACCTTCAGCCAGGCAGTAGACACTCCAGTTTAGTACAAACGCAGGCAGGTCTATAAACTTTATGTAATTGTGAAATGGAAGGGGCGCAGTCAAAATACGGGGTGGCGGCGGAAGATTGGCAGTGAAGCGCAGATAAACATAAGATGTCATTTCGGCGAATCAAGAGGCGCGAGTCTGATTTGGGGGTTAGGTGGAACGAGATCCAAAGGAATTTCCACGGGAAGTGGACCAGAACAGCTCAATCATTCCTCGCCAAACTGTCCGACAAGTAAATCCAAGACAAGCTTTGGACCCTTTGAAGGGGATCTGAAAGGTTAGATTCAAATTGTTTGATGGACAAGCGTTCTCTATAGGTTGATGTTAATAGCATTTTCACCTCCCACTCCTGGACGACTATGAACATGTCAATCAAGCCTAATCTTAGGGGACCTACTAGGACCTCATTTTCATTCAGTCATGGTCCGAGATTTATATTTCTGGCCATCCCAATAACACGCAGTGAAGGATCAACAAGGCGACGAATTTATTTACCACTTTGTCCGTGTATCGCGTAACCGAACTAATGCATCACTTTTACCAATCAGTACCAATCAACAAGACAGCTAGGTATGTTTATCCATCCTCGTTCGAAGAGTTATGTATCTCGTACCATCTCAACATCTTTGTACAGTCCATTTCAAGAAGCTTGTCACAAATTCACTCCCAAATTGCTCGAGTCTTGCGGGCAATTTGGACAAGCTTTTTGAAAACGACGGTAAATGTGTCAGATTTGCCTTATCTCGCTCAACGTCTTTGAGAACCACAATCCTAAAGTAAGGTGTTGCATGCCAATATGCGGGTATAGATTGGTGAGGTCTAAGAGCTCCCAGACAAAACAATGTATTCTAGGATCTCTCCTGTTGTCAAAATCAAAAAACATGGTGAGAACCACATCTATGGAGGCAAATATGAAAAACAATGTTCAATTTCACAGCCTCTGATTTGGTGTTCCTTGAAGACAGTTAGTTTTACCGTCTTCTGCTTGTACAATGGCTGGTAGAACTCTTGCCAGACCTACTGGTTGCATAATTGGCTGACTGCTGGCCAAAATTTCAGCTTTTGGCCATAAAACAGCTGGCCACTGAACTTTTGGCCAGTGTTTGACCAGATCTTGCCACAACCACTTTTATGCTGGTATCTCAACAAAAAGTTAGCCCATGGTGTGTCCCATATATATATTATGTACAAATTTTGGTTCATAATTTCCATGGGCAGGAGAAACAGGGCAAGATCTTATGCCAGCCCATGCCTTCCTCCATTATCTTGAGCCATATGGCATCTGAGGGGAAATCAGAGTGAACATGAAAATTATAGCAGCAAGAATGATGGAGTGCAGCTCTTGAGAAGAATTTTCTTTATTGGCAGACCCCAATACAAGTTTGGGAGAGGTTGTGTTCAGCAGTATTTGCCAGAAATCACCGGGTACTCAGGGATCCCTGTAGTTCCCTGGGGAAATGGTTGCCGGTTGGGGGTCAGGGTACAGGTGCTGGGCTTGATCTCAAAGACAAAAAAAGCTTGCGGAATACCAAGGTTGGTCCTTGTTCTGACTTTTGAAAAAAAGTTGGTTGCCGGGGCAGCTCAATCCCCAGCGTTTGGGGGGTCAGGCACTGTGTCTGTGTAGGCTTTGCTAGTCGACGAGCGCACACCAACTCCCTTTGAGGCAGAAAGGGAAGTCGTGCGCGCTCGTCGACGAGCGAACACTACCCGGACACGGTGCAGGGCTCATCCTGAGCTTGGACCTCAGCCAAAACAAAAAGAAACTTGGGGAGGACACCACCACAGTCTCTGGCTATGTCTGACATTGTGATGGGTCAGAAACACAGGCTTAGAGCATCCACATCGGACTTTTCAAATGTTAAATTTGAAGGTGAAATTGTCAAATTTTGCCACAGCGTACTTTTCAAATTTTTGAACCTGACCTTCAAATTTGAAGGAAGGATCCAAAAATTTGAAAAGTCAAAATAACTTGTCAGTACTGCATGTGAAGAATTGTTGTAGATTCCTCTGCCACATCACCAACATATGTAAAAGCCTTCATATGGTCATGAAAACATTGATTGTCCCTGTAGACACTGTAAACATCATTCAACTTCCCCAAATTGTAAGAGGAAAATGATTAATAGTACAGTTTGTCATAAAAGAATCTGATACTGCACACCTGAGCCATCTCACCCACACTACATATGTGCAGCAAGCTAAGTCAATAGTTGGCTATCATGTACATACAGGTCTGCTCGGTTTTTTGCCCACCAGCAGAGACAAATCACATGTTATACCACGTGTAACTTTTTTGACTTTGAAAAAATTGTGCCCAAAATTCACTACATATAATTCTGTAGGTGCTCAGGCAATACTGTTGAAGCTATTTCTTAGTAACAGAAAGGGTGTTACATGCAGTTGAGTTGATGAGATTACACCAAAACATTGAGTCAGTGTATGTAGTCAATCTTTGGAATGCTTTTTTTGATCTCAAAAAAGTTACAGCATGTATTACATATGAATAACTTATCCTGATGAGCAGATAACTGAGCAGAACTGTATGTACATGATAACCACATATTCACGGAGCCTGCTACAAATATGTAGTGTGGGTGTTATGGCTCAGGTGTGGAGTGATAGATCATTTTATGACAAATCATCCTCCCAGTCACTTTTTCCTGCCCGCTTGGGGAAGTTGAATAATGTTTGCAGTGTAGATAAACATATTGTTAATGTGCAATAATGTGCAATAATGTGCAATTAGTTGCACTTGACAAAGACCATTGTTCAATCAGCCATACTGAGCAAACCAAGTGTGTACTGGGAGTGAGGATCTTGCTGTCTGGGTTGCTTCAAGAAAGGTTAAGATATGTCTGCAGAGAAAATCAAAGTCCCAAAATGAATAGTCTGCTGTGGGCAACAAGATTTGCAGGCCAAAATAACCATTGCAGCCAACTATCCAAAAGTCAGACTTTTCAAATTTATGAAAAGTCTGCTGTGGATGCTTGTACACCAAACTTAACAAAGTCCCTTGTTTTTTGAGCTGTACTGGCCAGCTCAAACTAAGGACTTACATGCAATGTCCCAAATTTGGTGTGAGATCTGTTGGGGGTTTCCCCCAAAATCTCTCATCCTCCCTGCACTCAAATAACACAAATCATCTCCTTTGGAGATGATAATAAAGGATATGTGCAGCTCCCCTGCGCATAATTTTCTGTACTCCAATTTTTGAGACTTCAAACGGTGCAAGAGATATCTCAGAAAAAAACTTTTGGGCCAAGTTCAGGGACGTACACAACTGGGGCATCAAAAGCCTGAAATTTTGGGGCAAAACCCAATTTTTGTTAACAAAACCACAAATCCGCTTCAGTTGATACAACAATTTTTTATTTGACCAAACCTTTTCTGCTGCACAGCTTTTGCAGTTCAAGGGGCCCTGTTTGACCCTGGGTTTGGCCCAAATTCATTTTTATGAGACTACTTTTGAGCCCTTTGAGATATTAAAAATCAGAAAACGGGAAATTGTGTGCAGCAAAGCAGTTTGTTTTGTTCATTAGAGCATCCCCAGTGGTCTCCCAATTCTGTGAGGTCTGGGAACATACCTCTAATCCTGGTATTTGGATGTAGGGGTCAAGAAAAGAGCCTTGCATAGTGGTCTACCTCTAGTCGGGGGTCAACCCTGAATTGAGTCATATGAGCATGCTTATACTCAATCACCCCATCCAACTTGTCCCATCTATTGTCAAAGTTTGAGTTTGATTCTCGAGTCAAACATATTCTGTATTGGTCACGTGGAAACATCTGCACGTGATGTCAAGACCCCACCTAGACCTCACAGATGTGGAGGGCCTCTGGAGACTCTTGATGTCTCACCCCCAATAATGCAAGGTCCGCTGGGGTGGTTTTTTGCAATTTGACCCCCTACATTGTTGAGAGCCCGCAGAATCGGGAGACCACTGGGGATGCTCTTATGAGCTCTAATTGAGATTATTGGTGATACTTTTGAGGAGTGAGGATCACAGTTCTTGGAGAAAACCCCCAAGAGATCTCACACCAAAGATGGCTGGTGTAGATGTTGCTGGTGTAGATGTGCGCAATGAGATAGTCCATTGTTTTTTTAACAAGAAGTGACAAATACACAGCCACAAGATGACTGATTCACCATATTTTTGAAGTTGTTTCAGCCATAAACAAAAATCATATGATCCCAACATAACTCACCACTTCAACAAATACGTCTGGTCAGCACTTGACAATTTTGGGGTTTCTATGTAAAATCACGCTCACCATGGACATGTCATTGTGATGGTACACTTGATACCTAGCAAAAAATTTGGCCATGCCTGATCCATGGTAGCCACTAGATGTTTAAACAGCATATCAATGGTTGCGACTTGCAAAAGTGATGGACACAAAATCAGGATCATTGTCCGGAGGTCTAGGGATCACAAAGAAAGTGAAACGATTAGAGATATTTAGGTCTTTATTGCAGCAACAGAACACAAAATAGAAAACAAACAACTAAAACAAGAAAAGTCAATAACATAGCATAGTATAATGAGATTGATGTAGACAAAGTTTGAATACCTAAAACAAGATCAACACAGGTATGAACTTGTTGAGTATAAGTAACTATTAGGATTAGTGGATAGTCCCTACTGTTGTCTACAATTGAAAGAAAGATTAATACAATATTTTTATTGGTTTTATAACAATCACCAGTGATTTATTCACCTTATAACAATAGCTAGGTAGCAATCTCCTCCTGCAGTTAGTTATTCTCAACAAGACTGTTTTGTCGTGGTGATCTTTAGAGTCGTTATAACATAATTAGACTTCTTGAGTGATTTTCTTATTATGATACAAAAGATATGAGATGGAAAGTAAATGAAATAGAAGTAGAAAAATAAAATGGAAACAGAAACTGGGCACAACTCATCATTCAAACAGGACAGTACATTATAGGAAAATAGGAGAAATAGGAGGTTCATATTCGTTCTGTGAACACGTAGATCCTTTGGGACATTATGTCAAATATCGAATGGTTCTAATCCTTTTGATTATGTAATTTGACATAAACATCATTGCCCCTACATAATACCATGACACTTTACCAGGGATGATTTCCAATTCTTAACAGAAAGCAGACTCACTGATAGAATAACAAAAGTAGCACAAAGGACAGTGGTTGGCGCAATTCAATTGTAACATCCCCATTGAGAAACTAAATTAGCAAACCACAACATGGGCTCCAAATGGCACAGTGAGAAAGACTTCCTATTGTCACTCACTTTGGTTTAGGCCAATATCATAAAATTTCTTAGTCTTGGAACGAACAAAAAGTGTGTAACAAGACTGACAAAACATTCTACCGCCAAGTATGATGAGGGTGTGCTTCCGTCAAGCAGTCTCAAAATTGTCAAAATGTAAATGAATTTAGTATCCCTCACAATAAGAACCCTAGGCTGATAAGATACTTGGTGTAGATGGCCCAAGAGGGAAGGGCACATAGCTTGATGTGTAGAGGAAGAGGAAAACAATCAGGGGACTTCTTGCTTTTGATTACATATTCCAAGAGAGAAAGGGGCAAACACCGATTGATAAGTACCTGAAAGAAGCTACTGATATAGGTGGCAGTGGTATGATATGGATGACTTTGGGTGCTGCTTTGGATGCAAAATGAACAACTTGGTACACCAAGCTTGCAGACAACATTCTGAAGACAATCTACAATTCAGCAATTGAAACATAAAGGTACTTGAAAGGTAAGGATTTTATATTGGTACAGAAAATATAGTTGCCAAGATCTGGTTTTGTTTTTTAAAAGCCCCAATTGACATTTCAGACAAGGGCCAAAACTAACCACAAACCCCAATTGTGAACATTTACGGCGTGCTGGAGCGGTCATATGGTGGGAGACAGCAAAGATAAGGAAAAGCCCGATCAGTACCTTGACCCAATTTGTAATACATTCAAAAATGCTGTGATACATGAGATTATATGTAATCTTGTAGATCAAGGATTCAATAGATTCCTTTCCTCTATATCAATTGACTCAATATCTACTCAGAACGGCTTGATGGCTCTTTCCATGTCTCAGAAGATTCAATGTTATTGGCAACACGGTAGTTCTCAACCTACAAATAGACTCCAGCTTTGAAGTGAACCCTGGTCAATCAGAGCTCTGACAAGCAATCCGGCTCAGACCTTTCAAGTTTGAGATTAACTCAAATGCTGTTGACAATGGCTTGGAAAATCTGTAATCCTTCTGAATAGCATCTGACACGGGATTGATAGCTGCCAAACAATAGCTAACAATTTAGCCAACCCTTTAGGCGCAGACGCAGAAGATTCCACATAATGATCAGGTCGTCGCAAAGCAGGGTATGGGGGCACAAATGAAATCTCTGCGGAGAGATCTTAGGACAAGCTGTCTGTCTGCTATTCCTTGCATAAATTTGCCCAACTTAAACCTGAATTGTTGTAAGTGTCTCTTTTTCACTTCAATGAATCAGATTTTGACAAATTTTCCTTCTGATGGATCTGTTTAGGGAACAAACCTTTGGTCCAGACCCTTCCTCTACAATATACAAGTCTAATTGCTGTATCTTGCTGTATCTATTGACTGAGTCTCAGAAGGTATCAATTTCTGATGAGCAACTTGTTTTTTGGATTAATTGATTTTCCTTTTTTTCTTTTTGTGAGCTCAATCTTGTTTGTTTTTCCCCATTTTTCTCAGAGTGTTGTACCACTCTGTCCTTGGCAGAGTCATCATTTTTTTAAGATTACACACACTAAACTGTCTAAGATACACATGTTTATATTTTAATGTGAAATCAAATTTAAAAAAACAAAAATGTTGTTGGATCCTTCTAAAAAGCTACTTTTGGGATGCTCTGGATGATGGCACCTCAAAAGTAGCTTTTTACAAGGATACCATGATAATTGCGGGCTGAGCTGGATTTGACATACTGATCAAGGACTGACCAGGCTTTTCCTTATGTTTGCTGTCTCTCACCATAAGTGAACAAAGCAGCCATGAAGGAATGTGACCAAAACCTACACAGCCAAGTACTCCATGGAAGAAAGGACAATGTACAGTTTCTTCTTGGGCTTTGCCAAGGATCTCAATCATTAGCACAGGGTCCAAATTTTACACTCATGACACATTAGCAAATTGTGCTCCAAGATTGTGTTGAGATTGTTGTTTGTTTGGTGCCAGGCTGCGCTTTGCACAGCTTTGGAACACGCTTTTTACACCTGGCTGAAGTTGAGCCAAGCCAATCAACAAATACTCAGTACAAGTAATACCTATATTGATACCAAAAATGTATGACTCCTTTGTTAACATGTCGTGAGTATAAGATTTGGACCCTGTGTAGGTGTCCTCAACCCGGAAAAATCCTGTTTAAATTTCACTTGGACTGTGTTCAAATCAATCATTCATTTAGTGCCAATTGCTTGAATTCAATCAGTGGCTTGTGGCCTCTGTGGTCAGGCCACAATCAGAGGTCCTTGCTGGATCAAATAAAGGCTCAAAGGAAATTGCCTGAAAAAGGGAATCCTTGATCCATGATTCCAACGCTTCATCTTCCCATTCTTTGTAACAACCACCAACAACTTATGTACCACGTCATACAAATTATGCAACAACCAAACTCAAAAACATCACACATATGTACTTGCAGGTCTCACGAACCAGGAATGCAGAAGTGAGTATGAGTTTACTCAGTAAAGTGAGTATTATTGAGTTTACTGAGTATTTTTGCCTATTTTTGGCCCTGTAAACCCGTACAAAGTGAGTATCAGTTGAGTATATACTCATACTTGGTACTCATTCCTGCATCCCTGTCACAAACACAACTGGGGACTCCTCCTTGCTATGCTCAAATCAACTATGCAAATCAAATTTACACACAAACAATTCCCAATCACCCTACCATCAATTCCTTACCTCCTTGCGCCTAGAAGATACTTTGAATCATGAAAACCAGCTTATCAATGGTGAGGAACAGCTAGTGGATAACTAAAAGTACCCCTTAAATGTTTTCCAATGTGATGGTTGGATTGAATCAAATTGTCTTAAAATTGTGAACATATTCAATAGTGAACTATGGGTTACAACAGGAACTTGGGACCACACACACTGCAAATATAATGTGTTTCTCCGCGGTGAAAAATGATTACATTTAATTCAAAAAATGATTAAAAGTGCATTAAATCTACATTAAATCTGCATTTTTCTGCATTAAATCTGCATTATTAATCATTTTGTGCATTAAGTGCAATCATTTTTCACTTTGGAGAAACACATTATATTTGCAGTGACAAGAGCTGAAGAGAAAATTTTCTTTGCCACTACAGTAGACTCTGATATAACCAATACCCAAAAAATTGGGTCCAAAACTATTGGTTTTCATGGAGTATCTGTTTTGTCAGAGTAGATTTCACTGAAAATTAACAAAAGAAAATGGCCAAAAACCTATTGATTTTCCAAGAGTATTGGTTTTGACACATATTGGTTATAACAAAGTTGACTGTACAGCCCTTTGCATAATTGATGACTTTGGAGAAAAAAACCCTTGAGTTTTTTGATATAACAATCATGAACAAACTTGATTCCTCTTGCTTTGAGCTCAAGCATTATTTGTAGCTCATTTTGATAGCAATCATCATGTTGTACAGCTATCCTCTCCTCAACTTTCTACTTCTTGATGAATTCATCCAAATCATTTGATTAAAATTGTTGGCTCTCCCCTTTTGAATTATCACAGAGGTCTGCCATCAGATTTGTTCATTTGACCTCCAAGTTCAAACCAATTTCTTTGCTACATCAATCAAAGCTAGCTTAACACAAGCCCCTAAACCTCTGCAGAGACATCCCCCGGAGCCTGCGGAGGGGGGGCTTGCGACTTATCAGTGATTTTTGGCTTGACACCAAATTCACTTTGGCGGGGGCTATCTCCAGTGTCCATTTTTGCCCCCACAGACACAGTAAACCTTCCATCATGCCTATATGAAATTTATAGCAGCATGTTTTTATGACCTTTTGCTCTCCTCAGAATTTCTATAGCTATCGTAGAAGCAGTTATATCATCAGTTGAAAAAAAACAAAAACAAATTGATATTTTGGTAACTGAGTCTGCTGTGATTACAGTCACTTTACACACAAGAGCCTTGATTTCTCTCTGATAACCCATAAGCTCTCAGCCATCCTTGTCAGAGACAGAGAGAAGCATCTGCAGTCCTCTAATTTTGGCTTGAAAACTTGTGACTCTTCACTGTCACCTCAAGCAGATATCTTCTTATCAAGGCAAGTAGATAGTAAGGGCTATTATGTACAAGATGCATCTGCAAAGGACAGTGTGTTCCGAATTTGTGAGTGGTTGATAGGAAATGCTGCAGTGTTGATTTTGATAAAAAAACACTGAAAGTCATGAATTTCAGATTGGTATCAAGCCAAAAAATCATATAAGTTGTAAGTCCCTCCTCTGCAAGCTCCAGGGGACGCGCTCGGTTTGAGGAGGTACTTAGTTAAGTTAGCAATCAAAGGGAATACCAACAAATTGATTCAATGCATTTGAAGCCACCAAACAATGCACAACTTGAGTTGAATCATTGTCAGTAAACTCCATCCAAGTTGGGAGAGATGCATCGGATTCAAAGATGATATGTGCAATTGAGATGAGGGATCAAATTTGATTGTTCAAAGTACACACAAAGAAAGAGCTCGCTCAGTTTTTGCAAAACTCAATGAGTTTTTGAAAAAAACTCGGTTTTTTTTGAAAACTCAAGCGCTTTCTCTGTTTTCTTCCAAAGTCATCAATTCTGCAAAGGGCTGTACAGCTATTTCATTATATGTTGGACATCAAGAAACATATAAGAGCATCCGCACTCGTTTGCGGTTGTTAACTTGGTCACGTGCGGTAACAACCGCTACATTAAGCAAAAAATGACTTAACTCAGCCAAATTTCGCACTCGTTTGCGTTAGTAGCACTGTAACGTTTGTAACTTTACCGATAATGCATGTGCTCCACAGTGGTCATGCAGTAAGGTAACATTCAATTTTTCAAGTACAATTTCAAGTTTAAGAAAACAAAGGCTATATTTGAATACATCTATTGATCTTGTGAAAATTCTAACGATTTGAAACTACACAAGAAAGATGAACAATCTAAACCAATCCAAACTTTTTTTAATGTTTGATTCAGCTTTTTTCAACTGTTTGGTTTGTATCTCTTGATCTTAAAAGTCTTCCAGTCATTAGTCTTTAGAATTCAATTTTCTCATCTATCTCTATACATATGTGAAGTCTGAAATTCTTCATATTGATTCGATTGGTTTGAAGTCGAGTTGAAGATTTTCAAACGACCTATTTTAAAACAAAAAAACAAAAAAAACGATCGTAAAAACCTCGATTGGTGTTAAAAGGTCTTGATTCAATTCATGTGACTGGGTGAGAGAGGTGAAAAGACGATGTTTGTTGTTGACTTTGGTATTGGAGATTGGGCTGAGTTGAGTTTTTGGAGTTGTAGTTGCTGTGAACAGGTCGTGATGTGTGCTACCGCATGCGTTAGCCAATCGGTAGATTTACCGATTCGCTAACGCAAACTGATGAAAAATTAACTACCGCGGGGCTAATTGTTCACCGGTGCGGAAAAGACCCCGCGGTTGCGTTAAATTTAACCTTAGAGCACCCACTATGGTTGCGTTAACTCGGTGATTTAGCGTTACCCTAACGCTAAAATACCAACAGGTCCACTATGGACCTGTTTTAGACCTGCGGTCCGTACGGCTGCGTCAAGTCTTGCACTTCGTGTGCTCAGATTTACGCAAGCCTACGACTTGATTTATCGTAGGAACTAGGGAAAGCAGACGATAAATCATCCCATAGTGGATTTCACGCGGTTACCAACTTTGGTAAAACACGCATGATCAAACTTCGCGCTCAGGAACGCAAACTTTACGATAAAACACTCCCACCATAGTGGGTGCTCTTACCGCACTCGATTTACCGCACGAGTGCGGATGCTCTAATGAAGTTTTTACTACCTTGAAGTAAATTAAACTTCAAAATTCACCAATGAAAAACAGACAATACAGTGGTTGCTGTTATTAAATCCAGTTAAAAACTGAAATTTCAACTTTATCATTTTTTCTTGATGTCCAAGATATAATGAAACAGTAGTACCCTTTTAGCAAACTTATCTTGTAAGTCCTACTCGCGTAGCCCCAGAGTACCTCGTACGATAAGTTTGCCTTTATAGGGGCATTCCGGGCCCTTTTGAAACTGGCTGCAATTTGCTTTGAATCGCTGAGTAATCTCAAGCAAATTGAGAATCATCTTGAATTGGGTTTTGGACCGGCGATTTTGGAAATAGAACGATCATTTGAGTTCGACTCCTAAATAACCATAACTCCGTCTGAGGTATGATGATCGATTGACTATTGACGACCTAGACCATGTGCATTATTGACCGATTGATGTGATAAAGGGGATTGGCTGAATCATGTATTTAGTTTGGACACGATCGATTGGGTCCTGACTTGAAGTGTTCTTGGCTGGAATGAATATGATTGGTCTGAGTCGACCGAGTACATTTTCGGTTGGAAAGGATCAAGTCTTGGAAATGCAGGCTAGAATTCAGACAGGGCTGAAAATGGCTGAAAGTTGAATTTGTAAATTTTTAGACAATAAAGTTATGTAGGCTGTATTTGGTAGTCGGATCGGAGCTTGGAGTTTTTCTCTGGTTTTTGTGGATCCGCATAATTTTAAGTTTGAAGTTTTTTCACGTGCATTTGAAACAGATTTCAACAAGTTTGAAAATTTGGTCAACAAACCAAATTAAAATTAAAATGTATAGGCAGTCAGTTCATCCATTCTTTGTCCCTCTGAACCTCAACTTCAACCTCAACCTCAACCTTGACTTTTTAATAAATTCAATTTGATTCCTAAACCAACTTCAACTTCATCACTCATATCACAACTTATATCATCATCATCATCATCAACAAACCATGTCATCAATCGATTCAGTTGAGAATCGATTCAATCAATCTATCCAAACATTCAAATCACATCTGATCACTTTAAACCAACTTCAACAACGTTCTCATCATGAAGTTTTAAAATCATTCAATCATTCAAATTCACTTCAACTTTCAAATCAAGCTATTCAAATCCTTTCACATTTCTTAGATGATAAACTCAATTTATATCGATTTTTAAAGAGAGAAAAGTTTGATATCGAAAACACGTTGAAACTTCTTTCAAATACATTACAATGGAGACTTGATTCTCAAATCGATTTACTTTCATCATCTTCAATCGATCCATTTTACCTTCATCAACCTTTATTCTACTTTCACCCTCAACTCAAGGATAAATGGAATAGGCCTTGTGGTGTACTCAATCTTAAACACGTTAGTCGGACTGAGGATGGAACTTTGGATGGTTTGAAGGAATTCATTGCTTGGTCCTGGGAACTTGGTCGTCGGTACATGCAAGACTCTAATTCAGATTCACTCAACACTCTCCTTTCTCAATCCGATAATCTAAACCCGAACTCTGATACCGAGTCAGTTCCAATTCAGCTTCAAATGGTTATTATTGTTGATCTCAAGGATGCCTCTCTCAACAATCTGGTCAGTTTTTTCCCTTATTCGAAACTCTCCTGATATCATCTTACTAACTCGATTCTTGAAGTATAGGAACTCGAATTACTCCCATATTTCATGGATCTACTCAAGAATAATTTTCCAGGAATGGTGGGAGCCATCTTTGTCCTCAACTACGGTTGGATGTACTCAGGAATGTGGCAAGTAGCCAAAAGAGTTTTACCTCAATCTACACTTGATCGGATCATGTTTCCAAATCAAAAAGAGTTGTTGAAGTTCTTCAATCCTTCCAATTTATTAACCCAACACGGCGGAAAACTCGAATATCAATACCATCATCTCAATAATCCAATCATTAATCTATATGGGAAACCACCTTCTGTTACCACCACCACCACTACTACAGCGCCACCCATCAACACTACCTTGCCTACAGAAGAACCAGCAGAACTTGACGACCAATCCACTCCGAACATAATTCCCATCTCTGCATTGTCACCTAGCTTATCCCGACGATCTAGTCTAGAATCTTTGCGAGATCTCTTCTTCTCAGCTCCTACTACACCTTGGGCAACATCATATCCGGGAACCCCGCCAAGAGCTCATGCTCGTCCAAATTGGTTAAGTATGACCACCGTCCATACAGGACATCATACACCTGTTGGCAATCATCAACGGCATCATTCACTCTCGGTCTCCAAGTTTGGAGAAGCTATACGTGAAAACCTTTTGAAAAAAGTTCAAAGGGAAGAATGGAATGAAGCACCATTACTTCGGTCTACAAACCCATTAAGGGATTTTAGACTTCACCTTCCTAGTAGGAAATTGACTGCTGAAACAGAAGAACTTACACCTACCAATTCGGATTGTTCAGCTACTGTTGTACCTGATGAGGAAGAAGAAGATCAAGAAGCTGATGATCAGAGTCCACCTATGCAAATCTCGATTTCTTTACCTGACCACTCGACTTCTTGGAATAGTTCAACTAAAACTGATCATAAGGATTACAAACCAAAAGGACAATGGCTCATTAAGATTGGTTCAACATCTTCAATTGTAGATACCTGCCCA
>NW_006768778.1:787548-853718 GCF_000204055.1 Melampsora larici-populina 98AG31
CAAGAGCCTGCTGGGAAAAGACTTCTGTGTCGTCTTGCAGGCTGCTCCATTTGTTTTATTTGAACACCTTCCTGATGACTATTGGCACTGTTGGATCGCATTGGTTCATTTGGCTTCTTACGTATTTCAAACTCGTATTTTCAACAAAGAAGAATACATTTCTGATCTGAAGGTGGTAGTCTCTCAATTCTTGAAACACCTGGTCGGCCGAACCGCGCAATGGACCAACAAACCCAAATTTCACATGCTCACCCACCTACCTGATTCCGTTGATCGTTTTGGACCGCCACCTCTGTTCCTAACGGATAAAATGGAAGCACAAAACGGGCCCACTCAAGAGGCATCGGTGAAATCGAACCATCATGCTCCTGGAAAGGATATCTCGAACACCTTAAACAACGAAAGACTTGTGAGGATGCTCATATCTGGCGGGTCTTTCTATGATTCCAAGCTTGGAATGCGAGCAACTGCTTCCAGACTCTTCAAAGAGCTCTTCCAAGAAAAAGAGATTAGGCACTCTGTTGGTCTCCACCTACCCGTCTCCGCCTCACTTTCAAGCAAAATCAAGGTCACATGTGTGTATACTGGTGCTTTATCTTTGGTTGCATTTCACAAAAATTTGACTTTATTATACGCTTACTCCTCAGATCAAAAAACTAAACATTCTGGTACCCAGCATCCCAAACAGCCTCCCAACGAAATTTTCACCCGTTGGCCGAATGCAGATTGGCGAAAAATCGACCGGTTTGTCCTTGAAAATGCGCGCAAAGTGGCTGAGGGCACCTTTTTATTGGTAAGCAGTGTTCCGTGTTTGAATTTCCCATCGCTGAAATCCTTCGTAGCTTATGACCATTGTAACCGCCAGATTGATTTTCAACCGGAGGGAGCTTCGCCTATCAAGATTGGGCGTGTGACTGACATTTGGCACCAAGTGTCATCCAACTTTATTTTGACTCAAGTTAAAAAAATCAAGTTGGCAACCGGACTCCACCCGTTTTATGGTATGAGAGAATGCAAAGAAACCAATCAGCATGTTTGGATTAACACAGATGTATGTTTTTTTTAGTTACCATAGTGACTGGAATTTGATGAGTGTTTTACCCACAGAATCTGTCATGTGTACTCAATGTGCAGCACAACTGCCACGACGCAAACTGTTCAGTGACCAAGACCAGAGCTTTCCGAATCGAACGTACTGCGGCGCAGAGCAAGAGGCCTGAGGTTACTCATGAGCCATTAAACTCTTTCATCATTAATGCAGGCTCCCACTATTCTTCCGAGTTTCATCGTGGTGTGACCGAACATGTCTGGTCCGAGGTTACCCCAGCCAAATGGAAGGACTCTGTCACCAAAGGCCTGTCAGCATGGTTTGAGAGGTGTCCTCCCAAAGGTGTGGGTGAAAATGTTGATGATTCCATGCAAGAAGAAGAAGATCAGGCTGGTGACATGGCAATGTAAAGGATTCATTGCCAACCAAATGTTGGACTATTTCAAGTGTTTTTCCAACTCATCAATTCTCTGATTATTTTACATTAACATACGCAGAATTGACCACTTGTTGTGTAGACACAACAACCTGTGGTTCTGACTGTGGCAGGCGGTAGGAATAAACACTTGCCCCCATCCCCTGGAAAACCTTGAAAAGTGCCCTATCTTCCGGAAGTACTTTTACCAAAGGACGCACACCATCAAATAGACGTCCATCTATCTCCCTGATGGTCTGGTAGTACCTAAACCAACAGTAGAATGGGTCAAACACTTTGTAGATGCAAGTGATGAACAAAACCTGATTTAAGAACATGGTTTTGAGGTCTTTTCTTGTCCGTTGAAAGTCTCTGTCACACCTTTTGACGGCGCCTGTGAAATTGCACTGCCAGGGCTCCACACACTCCTTCCACAGAATGCCAGTGGGATCTGGTGACATGTCACCCTGTGGTGAGGTGTGATCACCTCATGACATGTCTGTCATGAACACCCCTTGCTCACGAAGTTCTTCGATTTCTGAACAACTTCTGCCTTCAACAGTCATGCTCATCTCACCCTTCCCTCCAAAAGTCGACAACATCATACACCACACATTCTTCAATCTTGCCTGGGATGTTGGCACGGTGAGTCCAGCGTCTGTGCCAAATACACTGTGTCGCAATATGACGGTATTAGCGCTAACCCATGCATTCCAATGTCTAGACTAACCCTGCGGAATCCCATTCCCGACTACTCATATATCTTCATTGGTCATGTCCTGGCTCGAACATAAAATCCAACTCTTTGATGACCCTTGACCTCAACAACGGTCTGGTCTGTCTTCTCTCAGCATTTTTTCAGCGCGTCTCACTTGTACCAATGGATATGGATGATATTTTTGGATCTGATGACCCGATGGAAGACAGCCACCCGGGCCAGTCCCGTTCTCCGAACAAACCTTCTTTACGCCGTGATTTGTGTTCTTTATTGTTACTTTCTCTCTTGTTGTATCACCGTTTGTTACCTTAACTGACCAATCTTTCATTCTCCTCAACAACCCCTTTTGTTCACGCTCAGCTTCTGATCAATCTGTTAATCTGCCATTTTTGTGATCTTAGAGGTTAGAGGAGGCATTCAAGTTATGTTATCTCCTTCCTGATCGGTCAGAACACGCTGCCTGGTGAAGAATATTTGGGAACTCTGTCATACTTGGTATTTGCGTGTCAGAAGGGAGAACGGGGGCCACAGGCTTGAAGTGGATCGCTGGCCGGGTGATCCGAGTAAGTCATACGATTTTTTTTACGACTTCTTTTTAATTACTTTTTCCAACAACCTCGTTCCGCCATTTCCCTCTTCGACATTGTTCAAAGGACACTTTCAAAGATCAGATCGGCGAATTCATATTGCGCCCTGATCTTCAAGCCTTCAGCAAAACCGTTGCCGAAGATCACACTACTATGTTGCAGAGTTTAGAGGTTCTAACTTTTGTAAGTGAAAATTTGCTTCACACTCTTTTGAACACCTTTTTATTGTCACTGTTCACTAACTAACCCATCGCCCACAGAACTATCTGAAGGGTCTAAAGCCTGAATATGTAGATGCTCATTGTCCTGGCGATTATGTCGCCGGTGAGGCGTGTATTCCTGGCACCGCAATGTACATGTTTATTAAAGACAATTTAAAGAACCAGCGCAGTAAGGTGCGCTCTGCGGTGAGTCGCCTTGGAACTTTGATACTGAGTTTTGACCAATCAGTTCATAACCTTTTTTTTCATTTTGGAAATAGCTTCTCACCAACATTCTCGGAGTTCGCGAGGGTAGTTTACTCAAGGTTCCTGCTGCCAAATCAATGGTCATTCAGGTACATACATATCTATAAAGAATCGCGTGGGATCCTTGCTGACTCTCAATGATTCAGGTTGCCCGAACGTTTTTGGAAAGCGTACGTCCTTTGGAGGACAATGAGGTCTTGCCGAAATTGGGCCGGCCCACAGTGAAGCGAATCATCTTCATGGTAAGCAATCTGGTTTTCTAGGAGCCCAAATATCAGACTGACAATGTCTTTCATTCTTGTAGCGATATGTGACAGCGTACAACTACCTCAATCACACTGAGAATAAAAGACGTTGCCAATGGACGCTCTTGGACAAGGCGCTTGTGGATCTTCGTGCAAGGCCCGAAAGCAATACAGCTTTGTAAGTTTGTATCTCTACACTATGTTGTGAATGAGGGCTAACAGATAAAAACTCGGTTTACTTGCAGATACATCAACAAGATCATCCGGTATGACCGACAGGTTTTCGATGGCAAGCGAACATGGGCGACAATCAAAGCATCCGTCACACTCCCAGCCCCCTTTGTGGATCAGGTCCTAGCTTCCGTTCAAGACCAGAGTTGCTCAGATCTCATCGGTGATGAGAGCGGTCCTTCCGGTAATCAGGCTACGGGGGAGGACTTTGAGGAGGAGTAATATACCCAATGTAGATAGTTTAAAACACTCGGATCAAAACATGTTGTCCAAGATCTATGTAAACAGCCTTCTTTATTATTGTAAAGAATCTGTTTGGTCCTGCTCCTTCTGGCTGCTCACCGGGAACCATGATTGTGCGCGAGTACGTTTTCATGGCCGTGCCGTACCTGGTACTCAGCGCGCGGAAAACCAAGCCGAGGCACGTGCTGGCCGCCTTGGTGCTGCGTTTGTGACCTGTGAGAGCATCTTACGTGGACTCTGGCAATGGTGCTTGCGTCTATGTCACGCGGAGCACGGACAAATCCGTGATGCGAAGACATTCGTGCTCACATTGGCGAGACGGGGTGTAAATGCGTCTTCGAGACGTATTTACTGCACTCGTACATGTCACGCGGAGTCCCACTGCCATAGGATTCCGCGTGAAAATCACGTGAGAACCCTTCAGTGGTGTATCAGTGTACATATTTTTTGATCTAAATTTGTTGGAAATGAAAAAGTTGGCCATTGGCAATCTTTCACGGTTTTTGAGATCCAATCCTATGAAAAATTCCAATCAATTTTGGATAGCTGCCGATCATCCCATTTTGAAACTTCAATCAGAACCCCAAAAAGTGAAAAATTGGCCCCGTTATAAGCTGTTGAAAAAATACCCGGCGCTATGCCAGTCTTGGTGTTGAGCACTATAGGTTCTTTTTGAAAACTCAGGCGTTTTCTGTTTTTTTTTCGAAGTCATCAATTCTGCAAAGGGCCGTACCCTTTTAGCAAAACTTATCTTGTAAGTCCTACTCGCGTAGCGCCGGAGGTAAAGCTACATCATACGATAGATTTGCCTTTATAGGGGCATTCCGGGCCCTTTTGAGACTGGCTACAATTTGATTTGAATCGCTGAGTAATCTCAAGTAACTTGAGAATCATCTTGAATTGGGTTTTGGACCGGCGATTTTGGAAATAGAACGATCATTTGAGTTCGACTCCTAAATAACCATAACTCCGTCTGAGGTATGATGATCGATTGACTATTGACGACCTAGACCATGTCCATTATTGACCGATTGATGTGATAAAGGGGATTGGCTGAATCATGTAGTTAGTTTGGACACGATCGATTGGGTCCTGACTTGAAGTGTTCTTGGCTGGAATGAATATGATTGGTCTGAGTCGACCGAGTACATTTTCGGTTGGAAAGTATGAAGTCTTGGAAATGCAGGCTAGAACTCAGACAGGGCTGGAAATGGCTGAAAGTTGAATTTGTAAATTTTTAGACAATAAAGCTATGTAGGCTGTATTTGGTAGTCGGATCGGAGCTTGAAGTTTTTTTCTGGTTTTTGTGGATCCGCATAATTTTAAGTTTGAAGTTTTTTCACGTGCATTTGAAACAGATTTCAACAAGTTTGAAAATTTGGTCAACAAACCAAATTAAAATTAAAATGTATAGGCAGTCAGTTCATCCATTCTTTGTCCCTCTGAACCTCAACTTCAACCTCAACCTCAACCTTGACTTTTTAATAAATTCAATTTGATTCCTAAACCAACTTCAACTTCATCACTCATATCACAACTTATATCATCATCATCATCATCATCAAACCATGTCATCAATCGATTCAGTTGAGAATCGATTCAATCAATCTATCCAAACATTCAAATCACATCTGATCACTTTAAACCAACTTCAACAACGTTCTCATCATGAAGTTTTAAAATCATTCAATCATTCAAATTCACTTCAACTTTCAAATCAAGCTATTCAAATCCTTTCACATTTCTTAGATGATAAACTCAATTTATATCGATTTTTAAAGAGAGAAAAGTTTGATATCGAAAACACTTTGAAACTTCTTTCAAATACATTACAATGGAGACTTGATTCTCAAATCGATTTACTTTCATCATCTTCAATCGATCCATTTTACCTTCATCAACCTTTATTCTACTTTCACCCTCAACTCAAGGATAAATGGAATAGGCCTTGTGGTGTACTCAATCTTAAACACGTTAGTCGGACTGAGGATGGAACTTTGGATGGTTTGAAGGAATTCATTGCTTGGTCCTGGGAACTTGGTCGTCGGTACATGCAAGACTCTAATTCAGATTCACTCAACACTCTCCTTTCTCAATCCGATAATCTAAACCCGAACTCTGATACCGAGTCAGTTCCAATTCAGCTTCAAATGGTTATTATTGTTGATCTCAAGGATGCCTCTCTCAACAATCTGGTCAGTTTTTTCCCTTATTCGAAACTCTCCTGATATCATCTTACTAACTCGATTCTTGAAGTATAGGAACTCGAATTACTCCCATATTTCATGGATCTACTCAAGAATAATTTTCCAGGAATGGTGGGAGCCATCTTTGTCCTCAACTACGGTTGGATGTACTCAGGAATGTGGCAAGTAGCCAAAAGAGTTTTACCTCAATCTACACTTGATCGGATCATGTTTCCAAATCAAAAAGAGTTGTTGAAGTTCTTCAATCCTTCCAATTTATTAACCCAACACGGCGGAAAACTCGAATATCAATACCATCATCTCAATAATCCAATCATTAATCTATATGGGAAACCACCTTCTGTTACCACCACCACCACTACTACAGCGCCACCCATCAACACTACCTTGCCTACAGAAGAACCAGCAGAACTTGACGACCAATCCACTCCGAACATAATTCCCATCTCTGCATTGTCACCTAGCTTATCCCGACGATCTAGTCTAGAATCTTTGCGAGATCTCTTCTTCTCAGCTCCTACTACACCTTGGGCAACATCATATCCGGGAACCCCGCCAAGAGCTCATGCTCGTCCAAATTGGTTAAGTATGACCACCGTCCATACAGGACATCATACACCTGTTGGCAATCATCAACGGCATCATTCACTCTCGGTCTCCAAGTTTGGAGAAGCTATACGTGAAAACCTTTTGAAAAAAGTTCAAAGGGAAGAATGGAATGAAGCACCATTACTTCGGTCTACAAACCCATTAAGGGATTTTAGACTTCACCTTCCTAGTAGGAAATTGACTGCTGAAACAGAAGAACTTACACCTACCAATTCGGATTGTTCAGCTACTGTTGTACCTGATGAGGAAGAAGAAGATCAAGAAGCTGATGATCAGAGTCCACCTATGCAAATCTCGATTTCTTTACCTGACCACTCGACTTCTTGGAATAGTTCAACTAAAACTGATCATAAGGATTACAAACCAAAAGGACAATGGCTCATTAAGATTGGTTCAACATCTTCAATTGTAGACCACACCATATCACCATCAGGTAATCATATATTCCTTTCAAAATAATACGTCTGTTTTGTTTTTGGCTAATCCTGATTTTTCTTCTTATAGATCTTTTATCCATTCATTCACAAATCAATGATGAACCGATCAATAAACCGATCATGAATAAAAGAAGAAAACGAGATCTAATCAAATTAAAAGTTTATGAAGTATTTCAAATCCAACGAAATCTTAAATGGATTTTAAATTTAATCTTTTTTTCTAAAAATCAATCTTTCTTTAATCTTAAATGGATTTTATTGATTTTATTGATTCTGTTTAAAAATAAAAATCATTTTAAGTTTCGAGAACTTCTTTATCGACTTTTTCGTAGGATTTTTAAGGTTCATCGGAATTTGATTTGATTACTTGAGAAAACTTTTTTGATGTTTTTTTTTCTTCTTTCTTTTGGTTTATAAAGTGTTTTTTTTTGTTTCTTTTTTGCATTTTTGCATTTTTCTTTTCTTTGATTTTCATTCTTTTAATCTGTTTTTCATTCCATTCATTCCATTTTTTCTTTCATCAAAAATCATTTCTTTATTTTTTTTCTATAAAGCAGTCAACCGATTTATGTATCAAAAAAGGAGAAGAAAACAGATATATATGTAATTTTGGATTTTCTCAAAGTTTTCGAGTTGGTCATTTTTCATTTTGTATTTCTATGATGTAGTAAGAAGTATTTTGTATGTAATTTTTTCTTTAATTGTATGATTATTTATAGATTTAATCTATTGGAAATGTATGATTGTTTTTCTTAATTTGAGGAAATCTTCTATCATGGGCTTTTGCTTCATTGGATTTCAAAGATTTTTGGAGTTCTTGATTTGAAAATGTGTAAGTACTTGGTTTTAAGGATTCAAGTTAACCATTGGACACCAATGACATGAAAATTGGTTGCAAATGTAATGATTCAAAATGTAAAAAGATTGAAACTTGGAATGATTTTACAAATTGAATTCATCTTCTTCTTATGGTGGCTGTAGAGTGCCAAATGAGTCAAAACACCAAACTGGTAAATCAACTTGAAACTTGCCCTCAAAGCCCTGTTCAGCGTTTCCCAAGTCTGAGTTGACCAACAACACTTTGCGCCTTATTACTACCTGTCTGCTCAGTGTTTATTCTATCAAGTGTTCCTTTATATCAGCTACAAAGTCTTTCTCTGGAGTCATTACAAGTAGCATTGAACTTACAAGAAATTCCTGTTGAAAAATGTGTTGCATTTTCTTCTTGGTGCTTGCTGTTGAAAAGCAAGTTGTATCAATTGCTTAAAAAATCATCATATCCACTCATCAATGGATCATAGTTACAAGATAACACTACAGGGAACTCATTATAATATCTATCAAGATTTAATTATGAAGATTCTTTCAAAGATCATCATCTTGAAGAACTGCATTCTTTTTAAAAGCTTTGAATGTCTGAAAACATCATCTTGAATTGCATTAGCCTCTTGCCCTCAATTATAGACCTGTAGTCTCCATTCAGTTCTACATAATGAGAGACGCTTTAGCACACATATTCCAATGGAGCTTTCCTCTCACATATATCAGCATTGTATACAGATCACTAGTATTCAGTATGTGATTTGAGCCAATACTCTCCTGTGACCTTTCTTGTCTGGGGGAAGAAATGCATTCATGTGAGATTGATGTCCACCATATAGTGGGTAGTGTCTAAAAGCGTGTAATGTCGGGCCGGTTAGTACGGCCAAAAAGCTGATTTATCAAAAACTCCATTGGATGAAAAGAACTTTCTCTACTGTAAAAATTGTTAAAAACAACATGTTCAATACAATTTTGGATTCCTATCGATGTGAGGATTCCAAATCTGCCCTCGGCTTCAAAATTAGATCAATTTTATGGGCTTCATGAACTTTTTTCTCAAAACACCCGATTTCACTTAGCTTAACAAAGCCCTCTCTGCGCGGCCGCGTCCGCGCCCTCGCAGAGGGGCTTAGGACTAATCGTTGATTTTTGGCTTGAGCACTACACTCCTTAAGTGTCTCTAAGGAGTTTTTTGAATTTTTACGCTTCCCTCACAAACCAACCTCACTTGGCCCTGCTGGGAAAGTTGTTCATGATCATTTTCTACATGTGTATATCTTGTTATCACGAGAGAAACACTACCCCACCATGCTGTTCTTGAGGGAATTTTCAAGCCTTATGTCTCACTTGTAAAGGGGCATACAGGGTGAATTTGCACCGTACCCGATTTTTGGCTCATTGCTACAGGTGTTTTGTAAGAATCATCAACCTCCTTTTTTGGCCACACCGTTCACACTGGCCATGATGCTAGACTACGAGATTATGTAGAATTTTTATCAGAACAACTTTCCCTGCGGAGTCAGGTGAAGTTTGTTTGTGAGGGAAGCGTGAAAACCCGAAAAACTCCTTAGAGACACTTAAGGAGTGTAGTGCTCAAGCCAAAAATCGACAATTAGTCCTAAGCCCCTCTGCGAGGGCGCGGACGCGGCCGCGCAGAGAGGGCTTTGTTAAGCTAACGATTTCACGCGTTTAGGCACTACCCACCATATTACTATTGAGCAACAAAATATTCATCAGAATATTGAACTGGTCAAGAGTCTTGTAACAATAAGATTTTCAGGCTTATAGTAATGTGTGGATGAGGATTTCATAAAGAAAAAATGACAACCAGATGTTGAGAAGATATCCAATGACACAAAGAAAGCCCCTGCATG
Source organism: Melampsora larici-populina 98AG31 (assembly GCF_000204055.1). Taxonomy (NCBI): domain Eukaryota; kingdom Fungi; phylum Basidiomycota; class Pucciniomycetes; order Pucciniales; family Melampsoraceae; genus Melampsora; species Melampsora laricis-populina. Next base: position 797,452 of record NW_006768778.1, read on the forward strand.
ATTTGACCACTCCTGTTGAAATGATACATCCAGGGTTGCCTTGGATCTTAGTGGCTGTAGATTTATCCGGTACCCTCCGGGCACTGTGGCTCGCATTCAGCCCCGGGTCCGGGGTCGCGGGTCATGTTGCACTCTGGGTTACGAAAGTTTGAGCAACCACGATAGCATCACCAAGCGAGACCTTCAATCACGTTGCCACACCTGTCCTCAACAACTTCATCTCTATCGAAGGCTTCAGGAAATACATAAATGGACGGATTCGAAGTAAGACTTCAATTGGTTTCTATTCTCAGAAAACTTTCATCATCACAAAATTCGATTCAAACCACCATTCGATTCTTACTTAAACATCGATCAAAATGCGGTGAGGACCTTTGGGATTGTTTGATGGAAGAATGTCAAAATGTAAGTTTTATCTAATCCAAATTGTTTTGGATGACAAGATGTGAACAACAGTGAAAGTGAATTCATGATGAACTAACATTTCTGCTTCATTGAACGTAGGCTAGTCTCAATGCAAGGATTAATATCCTTTACCTCGTGGACTCTCTTCTCATAACCACTTCATCAACTTATTCTAGTTCTCATACAACAACAAATAACTCAAATCCAAAACATCAAGAAACAAAAACCATGAAATCAAATCCGTCATCAAATCCTTTAAATCAAGATCATTTAAATAATTATGGTCAAATGATTAAAAAAGATTTAAAAAGATTGATTGAATTGATTGTACCCATTGAATTTCAAAAAAAAGGTTTATTGAATTTAATGAGTACACAACAAGTTTTGAAAAATTGGAAAAATCAAATTAATTTAATCAATAAGTTTATTAATTTAGATGAGATTGAAGAGATTGAAAATTTGCTTTCAGAACGTAAAACAATGTAAGGAAAACAACACTTTTGATCAGATTTGAATTGATTCGGTTTCAATTTGTCTTCTATGATCATATATGCTGATTATAATCTTTGGTTTCTTAGATTGGCTAATGCGCCTGTTGATACGAGACATTTGGATAACGATTTTCTAGATTTTTCGAAGCGAGATATACTTGACCGGATAGATGATGATCGAGAACGCGTAAGTTGCTTTGACCCATCGGAGATCCTAAGATGATGTGATTTCATTCTAATTCGCCTAATGCCCCTCCACCGGATCTTGATGTAGCACAAACGTCTTCGAGAGCGAATTTGGGTGTTACCCATCCCTCCTACCAGTTCATTATCTATACGACCAGGTCCAAGTAACAAGCCATATTCTAGTTATCCAACTCATCGACTTGCTACACTTCTTTATACTTCTCTCAGAGCTTCTGCGTCGGATAAAAGAATTCTTACGAATGAAAAACCATGTTCTCCAGCTCATCGATCACATTTAGCTAGTTCATCCACAAGTTCAACTACGAGTCCAGAAGATGATCGATCTCCTATTCGTTCACCTGCACAATTTTCTTCATCACGTCCTACTACTCTCAATCGACATAATCCTTCTTCGTATAATCTATCTTATAAAGAATGTGACTTGAGTATTCAATTGGAATGTGATCAAATGATCTCTGCGAATGCCGAGGATACAGGTGAGGCTGGATTAGAGAGTATGGACTGGGAAGCTATGAGGATTGAACATCAAAGGTGTTATGGACTTCGACCTTCATCTACTCATACTCCACCTGATAGTCCTAATATTGATACTTAGTCAATAGCTTTCTTTGATTTCTTTCAACGATCAATTTGACCATGTATGAATATCACTGTAAATCAGAGCGGGATAAGAAATCTGATAAATAGAAACACTCTGAGATAATACTCGAAGAAGGATGTTGATCATGACAAGGATCCTCATGTAGCGCTGTCAAGAGGAAGAGTGTAAGGTTCAGGATCTGAAGGTTAAAGTGGTAAACAGGGTCAACAAGAGCTCACCAGTAGTCCCAACAATGTAACAAGATGGAGAATTTGCATATTTGGTTGGTAACTTGGTTGATATTGTGAGTGAGATTCGAATCCATTGGTATTGGCCATAATTTAAAGTAGTATGATGAGATTGACCAGGGGAGCCTCAAGATGGGAGTCCATCTTCCTCTACCAGCGGAAAGACAGCCCTTTACAACGAGAACCTGAGGATTTCAGCCATTGTGAGGAATATAGCTTGACTACAAAATGGGAATTTTGTAGTGTGGATCAAAGCTTATGACAGTTTTGTAATGGGCACTGAATTCAACACACCTGCCTTCTATAGATCTTGAAACTTTTTGCAAAAGAAATGGAGCATATCTGGTTTTACAGGGTCGTCATAAAGCTGGAATTGCTTCTTTCATTCATACAAACTGATCTTACAAAGAATGACTCTCCAAGGCTTTTACTGGAGTTCACACAATTATTGACAAGGGACTGAGAAAATTCCGAATGATCTTTATAATGTTTCTTAATTGTAGATTTCGTATCCTTGATCGCTCAAGATATATCGCTCCCTTTATCTAGAGTATATCTCACCGCCAGACAAATAACCCCCAAGAAGTCAATTCAGGGATTTCTGTGGGGCCGCGCAATCCGTTGGATCAATACTCCGGGTGCCACATTCCTTGAACTTAAGCGATGCATCCGAGATGGGCTCTACGCCTGGGGTGCGTATCAAGCTGGCAGGAAATGACCTAGAATTGAAAGACATCAAATCAATATAAGAACACTTCTTTTATCACGTGTGTCTTTCAAACATGAATCAAATCCGGTTAGATTTCCATGGCAGGGATAATGTATAGTTTTGCATCGCTTTTTGGGCATACATACCTACCAAGAACCCGAGCAAGAGACTCTAGATACGAGGTAAACTATAACAAATTGCTATCTCGTTGGCAACAGGCGAGGCGGCGTCACACATCTCTCGATTCACACAGGCATGATTTCTGATGTTGCAAATTCCAGCCATTCGATGAGCGTGGACTATGTATGTACAGTCGTTTTCAAAAAGCTTGTCCAAATTGGCCCGCAAAACTTGAGCAATTTAGCAGTGAATATGTGGCAAGCTTATTGAAAACGACTGTACTAGACTTCAGAGTCGCTATCGGTGTTTGGGCAGCCTCCGAATGCTAGATACCGCCCAACCCTTCACTACTCCCCGGTTTGTGTAGTGTCCTGGCGACCGCCGGAGGGCAATGCCAAATATCACAAAGGTCATGCCTCGAACTATTGCAATGGTCGATCACTTCTCAAATTCCGGCCTCAGTATCCCAGGTGAATTAGATCATAGTGCTTTCGTATGAGTGTTCATTCAGCCTCGGTGATCTAGTGATGGGATGTCTTTCGAGCAACAAACCCCCTGAGGCTCGGTCGATTACAATATCAACGCTGCAAGACCCATTGGCTTGGGAGTTACCCACCGAGATGAGATCGTCGAACCAGGGATTCCGAGGCGTGATAGCATTTCAATCCTTAGGCTCTTCATAAAAGGTCTGCGTATGCGAGATTTTGCTTCCCTGTTGTCCTCGTCCGTGTCCCTTTCACTGCAAACCTTCTACCAAGATATCCAGAGTAATACTACCCCTTCGATCTCTTCTGTAATAACTAATTCATCACTTCAGGCGCTTTTAAGGACCACTTAGCATACAATCAGTTATGTTTGTTTTAATGAAATCCTTGATGTCGATTTTGCTACTGCTTAGCATCGAGAAGCTTACTCCCACCCAAGCTAAGAGTCTGGATGGGAACTATCACCAGTGAGTCTCGAAAACATCGCTCAAAGGTATTCTAATCAACACGATGCTCACAGAAGCTTGGTCAGACTCACTCGCCGGCGAATGAACCAGGAGCTCAATTTAAAGATGCCAGTAACTGAACCTTGTGACGGACGAATCTGTGCCACAGTCGGTATGAATTTTTTCCTCCCAACTCGTTTTCTGATACTTTGTGAGCTTCATTAGACATCCAAGCTAAGAAAGATGTACCTTCACAGCTGGAAAAGTGATAGGCGCCCGACTAGCTGCAGCAGCCCCCTGCGCGCGGCAGGATATAGCCGATCAACTTATAACGGACGCCAAGGTTGGTGTTAATTCATGACTTGCCTGGAGTTATGTGACATGCTGATAGGTGTGGTATTGCCAACCACAGACGAATCCTTTGGTCAAAGACGATAAATTGCGTGTGCAGTTGATTGCATGGGCAAAACTCATCTGTGAGGTTAGTTGATGATTTGTTTCAGTGATTTCAAGGTTAAATGTATGTGACTGAAGGTCTTATGTTTTTATTGGCCACATCTTACAATTTGAATGATTCGACGGCAATGATAAACTGCTACACGGCATCAGTCGGAGAAAAATACTCACCCCGATTATTCAAAGAATCCCCAAACACAAAGAAATTTCTTGTATTGTCTAAAGGCTCCGGTCAATCATGAATTGGATGATTGTATTCCTAAACAATTTGAGGGCAATGATCCGAATGTATTTTTTGATCCCAAGGTAGGAAGTGTGGCTCTGGGTTCCAGACCCGAAACATTTCCGCGCCAGAAACAGCCTGGTGGATCAACAACACAAACACAGAATGCATCCACTGCAGTGACCGCACCTGCAAATGCGACTTCATCCACTGCAGTGACCGCACCTGCAAATGCGACTTCATCCACTACAGTGACTGCACCTGCTAATACGACTACGTCCACTACAACGACTGAACCTGCTAATTCGACTACATCCACTACAGTGACTGAACCTATTAATACAACTACATCTACGCTACAACTATTGTCGGATTCGACGCCTACCACCACGGATTCAAATAAAGATAATAATAGTCCCAAGACAGACAATTCCGATCAGGGGGGGAAGAAAGGAGCTGTAGACGCCTCAAAGGGAAAGGTTGTTGATGCTTCCACACTCCCTGAGAAGTGCAATAAGCCCGAGGTTCGATATGACGGTGGTCTCGGGGGCAGAAAGGCTACCGAAATGAGCTATGAGCCAGTAGACAAAACATTTTATGCCCATGGGACAGCATTGAGTAAGTCTGGACCAAAAAGCGAGTTTCTTTATTGCGTGTGCATAAATCGTCCGCTAACGCCCTGGTCACATTGTACTGGAAAAGATTTTCAAATTATAACCGATGGTAAGTTTCTCCTTTTTCTACTTATAATTTACTCAAGATCACAAATAATCATAAGATAAAACTAAGACTGCCCTTATTGATTAATGATTTTGAAAAATTCCTTCTCTAGCAATGTGTGACAAGATTCTTGCATGTCTCAAAGGGGCCAACAAGAAAGAAGACGAGGTGCAAAAAGTATTCAAAAGCTGTAAAGACGTGTCCAAAGCTATAGGACCGGTCAAGAAGGATGGAAAGGCTGCAGATGACTGGAATGCAGCGGTGAGTGTTTTTGTTCCATATTGTGTTAAGAATGCATGTGAAACAAACTTGATCATTCTGAACCTTTTTTTGCTTGTTTGATGCAATATTTCATTCTGATAACCAATAGTTGTAAGTGATACTTTTTCTCAATCAAGTACGTTTGGCAAAGGCTGATATTAGATGATTACTCAGTGGAATCTCCACCAACTTGAAGTCGAAGGATGGCAAGTAGAAAAGTGAGAAATCGATAAAGGAAATTTTCCATTGCCTATACATCGGAATATAATGTTAACAGATACAGATCACCGATCAAATCTTTCGACGGGAATAACTTTTGAAGATGTTAACTCATGGATACAAACTCATATCTCTTCTGTATCTCTAGTTCAGACATTTCATAACCAACCTACCTTCGCAAACGGACAGGTTCATCATTCCTGGATTAAACCAATTTTACATGTTTCAAATGAGACGATTCCTTAATGCTCTACTGTATTATATTAAAACCTGTTCTTGATGAACATATAAAATCTGCTCGAAGTCAAAATAATTGTAGATTATATGATAACTAGAGCTTACGCGGGCAAGCCCGCTCCGAGATTCAAGCCTCCGTACAGCCCATTCAGATACTTTGTCTAATAATGTATTATTGATTGCGCTTGCTTAATTTGATTTCAAGTCCGCGCAACGGTCATATGCAATTCCACATGGAGCTAAACTGTAGTCTTTGTCGTGTACAATACAGCTGAAGTTTAAAGAAACAAGATCCCTCCCGCCGATCATTCTTATAAATATTGACACAACCCATATTCACAATCATACAAGACGCCAATTCACCAACCCCAATCTTGATTACTTCATCTGAAATGCTAATTTTCGAACTCATGAATCATGATTTCTGGCTCTCCATGCCAAGGAATGTATATTGTCACGTTCCTCCTTATCACCCAATCTTCAAGGTACAATTCTTTGATTCGATGTTTCGGATTGGGTTCTGCTGCAGATTCTGCAAAAATATTTGTTAGCGTGGCGAAATTAGTATACAATAAACACATTTACCTTCAAGATAAGCCACGATCAATTGGGCTATCATCCACTCTTTAACTCCGAGCATTTTTCCACTCAAATTTGTCCAACGTACTAAACCGTGTCCGTAAACAAATGCATGTTGGTACAGTTCCATCCTCCGGGTGATTGATACGATAAGGGCAGGTGTAATTTTACGATAGTGTGTGTCGCAGAGATATATGTTTAATGGTAAGTTGATGATTGTAAGTGAATAATGATTCAATAGTCAATTCAGTTATAAATTTTTTCCCCCAATCTTCCGTTGAAGTATACTTCGCGAGTTTTATGAGTGAATGTCAAATTCCTTTTCCACGTTTCCACCAGAATAAGTCAAACAATAGATATCAATGACTAAGACGGAAATAGTACTTAAAGTTGTATACCCAGTTACCCAGTGGACTTTTACTTTCCATCTTCGTATCGATTATCGGCGGGTAGCCATTGAAGCCAAAGCCTAATCAAAATTATTCCTCTTCTCATCGTGATAAACACGTTGGTTAAACAATCATGCTATTTGAGAACTAATCTCGGTCAGTGTCTTCGATCCGTTGATTCTAGTTACTAATTCCATACCATTGTGTTCACTGTTCAGCAGTCTCATTTTGTCCAAGTAAGGCTAACCTATTACAGCAACACATCTAACTATAGTTAGGTCCACAACCCCTACAGTGAATCAACCTCAACCAAGGAGACAGTTCCCAGGAAGGACTATAGGTGCATTCCGTAGGATGCCTAAATTAAGTCATTCGATAGTGATCTTTTACCTTTTTTGTTCGAGTTACGCGGCGAACACATTTTCCCGAGTCTAACACATTTCATAATTCATTATTTCTTAGCCCCTGTCTGTCTCTTATATTCTAACCCTTTTATATGCAATACCTCATACGCGTTCTCGACATGACATCTCCATACTAAATCTCATCCATCTTTCCAAATTACCCCCAACCTTTCACACTCCACACGGCCAAGTACCTTCGGTCATATATTACTTTCCAGGCTCCCCAGTCACAACCCTCCCAACATGTACATCGACATTCCTGCTTTTGTTGATGGCCGCCAATTCACAATAAGCTGCAAATTCGAAATTCTTGCTGATGTGCGCTTTCCTCTTACTAATTTTCTACCATATGCTTATATTAATTCTCTTGCAGGGCCATTTGCGACCATTACCTCCTTCTTGGACCAAACAATTCCACTCTACCATCAGCATTGAAAACCAAGACGGCGAAAATGTACTTCACGTCATCAAGGGTTATCCCGCAGACCTGGCGTTTGACGCTGTTTCTGTAGACGGAATCTACGTAATCAGTGGACGCTTAATATTCCTCAATAATTCATGCACACCTCGGCTGTTTTATGAGCCTGATTATCAGCTCATCTCGCGCGTTTCAGACGACTCATCCTCAGTTTTCACCAACCAGGTCTCCGTTCAAAGCGTGGGTCTAGTCAAATCAGTATCAACATCAAGTGCTCAGTTTCAAGGTGCAGTATGCCTCGTCGTAACACACGACAATTATGATTACGTTGTGAGTGCAAAAATGTTCATGCAACCAACACAATACATGTACTGATGTTTTTCTCAGTCCGAACGCCTGGTATCATTCGATGTAAAATATGTATGCAGCGCATCAAGTTCTATCATCATCCCCGACCATTGGAACTTGATCGGGCATGAAATATTCATTATTGGTTTCATTATAGGAAAAAATGAAGTAGATTACATGTGGCAAGTAGAGGTATGTGCAATCTTCTCACATAGTATATGGAAAAGGTCACTTACAGTGACTTCAAATGTTGTCTTTGGTAGATAAGCGCAATTGGACAATTGTAAATGGACATGGAGCACATAATGAAAGTAAATGTGCAGGATGAATATCAAATTTCTTTATATCTACGCTCATTTCTTTATCACAGAGTCATTGTATTATGTCAATTTAACACAACCTCCTTCCTTTGTTGAAATTTGTACTGTGAATGTCGCTGTCATTGCACTTCATCCAACACCCACTGCACCTGGATCTCCGTTGAATTAATAAGATCAATGTGCACATTTCAATCTTGCGTCCTCTATTCACACAATCTGAAGACTGCAAAATCAGACTACGTCGATGCGAAATTCAAATCGAAATTACTAACCTTTGAGCCAACAATGAGCGAAATACCACGTTAGTCGTTGCCTTTTCCCCAGTTCTCGACACCAAGGCAATGCGGACATTCTCAAATGACGTACACCTCGACAGTCCTACGTACAATTGACTGTGGGCAAATACTGGTGCACTGAGGTATATACCAACTCTTTCAAGACTTTGACCTTGAGCTTTGTTGATTGTCAAAGTAAACGCGGATGTTATCGGAAATTGAATTCTTGAAAACGGAATTGGATGGTCTAAATCACCAGAATGAACAAATTTCATTCGTGGAATGGCAACCTCTTCACCATAATTTGGTCCAGTCATTATCATGCATCGAAGAACATATTTGCCTTTTTCCATCACAATCAGCCTAGTCCCGTTGCAGAGCCCAACGCTCAGCTGCAAGTTTTGCAACACCATGATGGGCTGTCCAATCTTAATATAAATCTTATGGTCCGGAAAACCTGGGAAATCGATGTCATTGAGACATTCCGTAGCCACAGGATCGCAATAATCCTCGTTCATTTCATCTGATGAGATTGACACCAATTTGTTGTCACTTAATTGTTCCAATATTGCGCTATTCATCTTGTTTACTGTTGAGTTTAAGGGTGTGATTAACAATCGTCCTGAGTAATACTCAGCCATTTTTCTCCAACCAGTCGCAGAGTTAAATGTTTTAATATCTTCATACAACCAGCGTACTAAGTTAGGCGCTGACATGGCGAACTTAGGTAACAATTCGCACTCAACGTACTCGAGCGGTATTACCTGTGTATCTTTAGACTGAAGCTTCCCTTCCCCTAAATCTAGTAAATACTTTGCGAACCGTCGAGTTTGATCTCCTTGTTGTCCAGTCTGAACCCGCAACCGCAAGTTTTCTTTTAAGGTAAATTGTCGGAGACCGTTCCACAAGAAAGAGGTTTTAAAACATGCACTGCGCTGGGACCAAATTGATGCATGAGGTACAATAGGCAACGTTTGTCTAAAATCCCCGGCGAAAACTACGCTTAAGCCTCCGAATGGGGCATTAGACCGACACATATGCTGCAGACTACGATTTACTGCTTCAATAGCATGCTTATGCTGCATTGCAATTTCATCCCAGATTATCAACGGTGCTCGAAGGATCGATTTGCTTCTAGCGTCTCTTCCAGTGAGATCACATGTACTTTCATGATCAACCTTGAGTGGTATGTTGAAAGCTGAGTGTGCAGTCCTTCCGTTCAACAATAGAATTGCGGCAACCCCAGAGGAGGCGACTGCAAGCGGTAGTAAATTTTTTGAATAAAAATAATGTAGGATCGTATTGAGAGTGTAGGTTTTACCCGTACCACCGGGACCATCAAGAAAACATAGAATCTGTCGAGACTCTTCGTGCGCTTGTGTCACATAGTTCACCAGTTCCGCCTGTTCAGTGTTGAGTGAAGGCAATCTTTCCTCATATGCCGCTAAAGATGATAGGCCGCGCCCCAAATCAAAAGCATTGGGTTGAAAAGATGTGACAATCTCGTGATCTAAATACTCGAGTAAAGTTGTTCTAAATCCAATGGATTCCGCGTCTTTCCCCATGTCGTTCAGCACGTTATCCAGTAAAGCAAAGCCGTACACGTATTTGATTTCATCCACTATCTCCGTTTGACATCCATACTGCTGCAATTGATTCTCAACGTCTTCGGGAAAAAAAGTTTTGAACTTATCCCATAAAGCATCTGGCGAAGCCACCACTCCATAAACCAATATTAAAGCAAATAGGTTTCTCATTTGTGAAGCCGATGACCAAAGTGACGCCTCCGACATCGCCGTTTCATGATGGATATCGGATTCGAGCAATCCCAGTTTGTCGGCTGCCTTGCGGAATGTTTTATAGACTACGCCATCAACCGTTCTCAAGTCTTCAAAAGAGGTCGGCCCTCTCACATTACATAACAATAAGCGGAGAAAATATTTCTCCCCATCGGAAACATTCGCAAAATACATTCTACCGACTGGCCTAAGTTTTTGCTCTCTAGGAAGGAAGCCTCCATTTTTCCACAGAAAATATTTGACGACATCCACATAGAATAAATCCCGTGCTTTCATATTTCCTAATCCTTTTGAGTCTTCTGCGCATAAACGGAAGAATTCAGTTAAAGTCGATTTCGGCGGAGGTCCTAGATTAAGTCGTCGCTGCACCTCAGACTCGTCTGTGAAAAATACTAATTGCGAATCTTCCAAATGTAAGCTGAGCCTTACAACAAACGGATCTCTACTGTTCATAACAAATTGAAATAAACGATATGCACCTACAATATGTTCAATATCAACATCAGTCCGCAGGGTAAACTGGTAGAATCTTCATAACTCACATTCTGGTGCACTTATATATTGGTATTCTTGAAACTCAAGTATTTCATCATCCCATTCAGATGTTGACCCATTCGGATTCTTTTTGAGGTTGAAATGTCAGTAAAGATAACCTTCTTCTTTTCTATATACCAAAGCTATTACATACCTTTATTTTTATTTGGATACGCGTCCTATCATGCCCTTTTGTTAGATATTTGTAAAGGTACCTCACGGGCTTGGTTCCTAATGGAATTTCAACGTTTATATGACATTGGAATAGCATTAAAAGATATTTATTGTAGGAGACTACGTTGGCGTTGCTGAATTTGTTTGGGCCGTTCTTAAAAGTCCTTCCATCATCAGGCCGGCGGTAGTTGTAGAACCCAGAATCAGAAATTGTAGTTTCATCACAGAATTGTTTCGGAAATTTCGCCTTGCATGCACCGTCGACCCAGCATGGCTGTTTTTGACAAGGTCCATGAAGCATGTGAGTTGTGACCAATTTGTAAAGCAGGGGTTCTTCAACTTCATCCGGTAATACAGCTGTCACCAAAGCGTCAACTTCGTCTGCGGTTTTTGGTTTGGTCTTGTCGTCAAGAATGCATAGAATATGGGCATGTGGTAGGCCCCGTTTCTGGAACTCGACAACCATGAGATGTGAGATTACAACCCCCAACCGGTCTTTCTTTAGTAGCTCTTCACACAGTTTTGTCAACTTCAGGTGAAAAACCCTTGCAACTATATCGGGCCTGTCCTGCGCTGTTTCCCCATATTTCAGTTCACTTTTTATCTCCTCCCATTCAGGATTAGTCGTCATGGTGATAAATAATGAGGGGGTCCCATATTCTCGTACTAAGGCCATTCCATCATGATATAACTCGCTCATATGCCGAGGACCAGGATGAAAAGAAGAAGGAAGGATAATAGACCTTCCCGTTGTCCCAGCGGGGTCGTTGAAACCTTCTTTTATTCCCTGGTAAGACTCAGCCTTAATCTTTTTCTGATTTTGCCTAACCCATCTGAGATTGTTCCTTTCGACGCAAAGGTAAAAGTCAACGATCAATTGTTGAGTTAACCGTTGTCCATGAATGAAAGGTGAGAATTTGTTTTCTCTTTCAAAAAGCAACCACGCAGCCCATTGGAGGTCCGAGACGGTATAATTTTCTCTCTTACCTGCAAACAAAGTCTGTCAATATTATGATATTTGGAATCTAGTAATCATGAACTTACAATTAGGGTTTGTTCCTTTGGTTGGAGACTCGTACATACCATCCCATTGTTGAGAGCCGTATGGTAACATCAGAGGATATCGCAGCCCCATGTAGCCTGAATTGAGATCAGTGATGTGATCCATGAATCCGTCTTTGTGTCTAACTAATACATCTCGGGGCCTTTTATCGATTTCTCCGGTTCCTCGGACTAATGCAGCAACGTCCTCAGGCCTCGGCTTATTGTAAGTTTTCATCTCACGATTCCCTGGTGCGAGACTCTTCAGGATAACTCGAGCCGTTTCATCCGAGTTGATTACGTCAGCTGCACCTTTAAGAAATACAGCATACAGGTTTTCTTTATTGATGATGTCTTGAAGTAGACGTAAGGTGTCTTTCCGGAGTTTCTTTTGCTTTTTAAACTTGGGATTATCTAATTTACTGGCCCTTAAAGCTAACTCCCCCTCTCCGCCATCGCCAGCAATGAAAATTTGTGCGAAAGAGGCCTCATTTCCGTCTGCGGGAATGAGCGATGGAATATTATGACTGAGTTGTTCATTGACGCGAAAACAATAAGTCCCTTTTTGTCCGTTCACCGAGTTGTCAATGTTTGCACCTAGGGAGGCAAACGAGACCATGTTATTGTATGTTGCTATATTCTTCTGAAATTCCGTGGCAACTGAGGGCAGAGGTCAGCCTTGTTATAAAGACAGATAATGTATTTGCTTACTTTCATCAGATCCAGTGAATAATTTCATTAACGGTTCAGGAAGCAATGCCTCCTCAAAATAAGCCAGCGGTAATGTTACATCGCCTTGTTTACAACAATTCGAAAAGATTCGTGAGTTTGCCTTTTGTTCAACCTTTGTTCTTTCTTCGGGCCATCGTAGAGCACCACAGAAGCGGCATACAATGTTTGCAGGTCCTAGTTTATGCGGGATGTGCGGATGAAAACGTTTCAAAAGGTCTCTTTCATTGTTCAAAGCCACTGTGGCAGCAGCTGGACCAGGCGGGACAGACATCGTAGTTTCAAAGTAATGATTAAGAATGTAAATACAAAAATGAAGTATGGAGTCGATCAAAACGAATGGAATTAACGTGATATTTTCCAAGAGCGTCAACGCACCAACAGAGCAATGAGATATAGGATTAACATAACATGTAGAAAAAAAAAGTCCTATTTCTTCCACGCATGCAACCTGGAGTGGTGAAACCTAACAATACACTTATACAACTTTACATTTACACAATTTTTACTTACCGGGGTTGAACGGCAAGTAAAATGATGGAAATGTAGGCTCCCTCATTTGATTGTAACGAGTGAAATTTACGGGTAATCGTTTCTTGGGCAAATGTGAAGCATGAGACCTACAAGTGAATCTCATATTTCAAAGAATGAATTGGGGATATGGGTATCACAAAGTGCAGGTAACAATCAAAGTTTCGCGAACGGGATTAAAGGGACATCTCATATTGTTATTTCACAAAAACTGCTCGCTTTGACGTTAAACTGTAGCTAGGTTAATCAGATTCAAGTGGGTTTGAAATAGAGGCCAATGAGTCTGGTGATAGAAATGATAAATGCGAGAGCTACATGAGGCAACGCTTAAATTGGAAACAAACGATGATAAAAAGTTTGACCATGACAAGGAGACAACCCATGGCCAAAGACCAATCATTGAGAACAAATTTATATGCTCATGGTTCCACATCAGATGTAGCTCCTTTGGTACGTTTAGTTACACCCCGGGCGGAAACTGGTTTCAAAGGAGATTTTCCTTTGGCCTTGGATGAAACATCATCTTCAAGAGAGGAGAGTGGACCGATTGAGGAAGTTGAGGCAGTTGGAGCTGTTGCATCGGCATCTGTGAAGACCCTAAAACATCACACGGTAAACAAAAGACAAAAGGAAGAGGCTATACACGCTTACATCTTAGCTCTCTTTTGGCCACGCGGAGTGTTACAAGAAGAGGCACCTTCCATAATAACGGGTGGAGAAATGTTCTCTGATCCGCTTGTCACACTCACACCCGTTAACTACATAACAGGTAAATGGTGAATATAGTGTACCTCGTCAGACAAAATTTATTGAAAACATAAACTCAACTTGGACTATCCACATGTGGGTTTCTTCATTTTGGCCTACAATATGACCAGTAAGCATTACCTCACGACCTTCAGTGAGTAAAGGTTGAAGTTTCTCCATCAATTTCGACCACATCGCCCAATATTCAACCTTGAACTCAGATTGGGCGTGAATCTAACACCAAATTCAGTTAAAATTAATGTAAAGAAGAAAGAGATCATGCTTACTTCAGGGTTGTAGTCAGAATGTCTGACAACCAGAAAGATGTTTTCTTTGCCGGGTTCAATGGGATCAACAGTACGTGAAAAGATAACACCCAGACCAGTAACGCTAACCCCATTAGCCAAATTGCATGGAAGGTTCTCGGAGGTATTAGCTAAAAGTTGATAATCGGGTTCATAATAAAACTTTTGAGTGTCTTTCTCGTTCAAAGCTAACAATCGGCCTTTGAGGAAATAGACTCCGTCGATGTCAAGAATAATATCGGTACCTCCATACGCAACACACTTGATTACCCATTCAACTGATTCACCAGATTCATTTCTAGTTACTACAGTAGTGTGAGAATGGCGAAGACCATACATCCCGCTGACTTCAGGCCCAACCTACGCACGAAAGCATCAGTTCGTCATCACACTGACCATGAGAAACAGGAAATCTCACGTTTTCAAACACGTCAAACAAAGAAGCAATAATAAATGGATGATTCTTTCTCTTTCCGCCGACATTTGTGGAAGGTTTTGACACTCGGTTAGGTGATCGATTCATGGTAAGTTGGTGCGTCTATATCTATGTGTCGTCTCGCAGAAGGATAAGAAACAGTAGAAGATTAAGAGAAGTGTTAGCGATGTAGGTAGAACCAGTCTTTGAAATTGAACAAATATACGAATGAAAAATTCTAACGTTAGATTATATAATGGAGCGAATTTTGATTGCAACGGAGATGATGGAGACGGAGTGAGATAACAAAACAGTTTGTATTACAATGGAGTTGGAGACTATCGACCGATGCAATAAAATGTCTCCAGCCTGAGATGATAGTGTTGATAGGGACAGGATTTATAGGAAAAGTATACGCGGTCCATGTACAGGCCTATGAAGTACAAGTTAACACCATGGTTAGCCCAAAAGTTTGAACAATGTTCAAACTTTGGACACACACATAAGGATAACTGGTGCTCAGGGTCAGGGGCATTGAACGAAACGTAATGGAGGGGCTAAATATTTGCTACAAACAGCTGAGAATGTGGGCCTATGATTGGACTAAACTTCCGGAACAACAGCTTACAATGAGTTGGAATGCAGAAAAGATATGAGATCAAAGCGTATGAGTGGGAGTCTAATGGATATTGAATGGTGCATATCACCGTTATATGAGTAGAGGGATAAACGCAAACCATAGGCCATCCTTAAGGGAGTGGCGCTACAAATGTATACAACAAATCCATTCATGGAACTGAATGTAACCCATTGACATAAGATAGAGTTGAAATTAGGCTGACGGTAAGGGGAGTGGATATTCCCACTGGAAGGTATGGTAAACATCCACTCCAAAGGAACCAACGGTAAGTTAAGACTATGCCTTAACGATCGAAGCCCGTATTGAATATGTGAGGTTTTAGGAAGGAGAATGATTGGAAGCAAGGAGAAAAGATCGCGAATGGTTTTTTAGTACATGTAGCCATACGTGAAAAGAAAATTGTAGAAGAACAATCAAGGATCACTTTAAACTTACTATATTTGAGACACTCTAACCTCGGGAAAGTTACGGTGTTGCAAAGTAATTGTGAAGCAATAGTTTCTACCTAGAGAAACATTGTTGATACGGCCCAATTGTATGACTGGCCTGGGTTTTCCGCGGGAGTCTAGGAAACATGAAATTAGACAGGACGTAAAAGTGGATATGTACGCGAAGCTCACCACAAATGAAGTCTACAAGGAGGCTCGCCAAGAGCATATTGTCTACGGGGTCTTGAACCGATGAAATGGTTTTCCAGTTAACGATTCCGAACCCAGGAAAATCTGTGGAATCAAGGGATTCTACTGATACCATCCTATAAAAGACTTGAGCGTATTCAAAGCTAAAGAGGTATAGCAATCCAATGTGGGCCGAAGGAGAGATGAGTTGATAAATTCAGCCGAAAGGGTGAATGAAATTGTAATGGACTGAACGAACAAAATCTAGCGGTTGTTGGATTATTCCAATGAAAAATGACAAAATATAGGTGTTGAGAAAGCAAAAGGAGATACGATTCGAGGATAGAGGATCAGTGCGAGTGAAGGTAAGAAAAAGTATAGATGGGAGGCTTGGTGATGAGACAGAGGTCAAAGCTGAAACGAAGGTACAATTTATAGGAAAACAACATGATAACACATACACAGAGACATGAAAGGGACAGAAAAGGATCCTAAAGAGGGCCATTTGTAAAAGAGGAAAATTGATGAGTGTATAGTAGAAGGAAGAGGAAAAGATTACGCTTATCATAAAACGAGAAAGGTGATATTAATAAAATTGATACTGGAAAAGATGATAATCATATACAATGACGAGACAGAAAAGGAAAGAGAAAGAAAATTTAGAAAAAACAATTAAAATTATCGTTGATAAAGTATGTTGGCTATAGATGGCAATGTAACGGATTAAGATAAAATAATATACAGGCGATAGGAAGATTAAAAAGATAAGTTTCTTGCTGTAAAAATATTGATTGTTATGAAATTCCAATAACAGATTAGGTTAAAGGGAGCACGAATATATACGCGCAAAATAAAGCAAGACGATATGTGTAGTGTAATAATTATTCACTGATGCATACGGTAAGTGGAATATGTCCAGCGGAGAAAAAGGTAAGAAGCAGGGGATCAACGCAACGGAGGAATAAGTAAAAGACCAACATTGAGAAACGAAAAGCACGAAACTGACACAAAAGGAGAATTTAGCGAAAGAAAAAGGTGAATAATTGAAGGAATAATAACGGGACATTGTAATCGGAAACACATACGTTGAAAGCACATAGCACACTGGAGATAAAGCAATATCGTTGCAAAGAAAAGCAAAAAATTAAAAAGCACAAGAATACAAGAATAGCACCAGTAGAAAGGCCACATGATAGCACGATTGGCGTGGACATCCAGGTCTCAGCATCCACAAAACTACGGTTGAAGCAACAATAACAAAATGAAGAAATGACAAAGGCATGTATTGAAATGGCATATGACAATATCAAAACACCAAGTTGATTGTAGAGAAAAGCACATAAGTTAACAAAACACGATATAATATGGAATCCATAATAGCAAAAGCTTCGTAATGAAAAGCGCACATGTTGGAAGCACATAGCACAACAATTGTTTGTAATGAAAAGCACAAATATTGAAAAGACACAGTTTGGGATCGAAATAATAATTGCAAAAGCATCTTAATGAAAAGCGCATGTATTGAAAGCACATAGCACAAAATAGATGGAGCAAATTGATAGTAATAAAAAGCACAAATATTAAAAGCACACGGTTAAAAAAAATAGCATAAATAGAGGGGCCCAATGAAGGAGGAATCGGCATGGACGTCAAGCCCCGACTACACCGTAAAAAGTGAGTCTAACGCGAGCTCTGACTAAATCTGCAAAAACCCGCCGGAAGGCTGAATCCATGTGTCATGGTTTCGGGCTTTCGGGGGGTGGTTGCAGATTTAGTTGGAGGTAATAGTCCCAATCCTGAACGAGTCATTACAAAACATTCTATTGTCTAGCAATGATACCACACAAATGAACTCTTATGCCCAGTCATACTCATATAAGTCCCTGCAGATGTTCCAGCAATTTTGACTCAAGTGCTTTCAGGCTGACAAGGTCTATGTGCTGAGGAAGAAGTAGAACTGAATTTATACATCAACGTCTCAAATCTTTGCTATGTTCACACTGTCGGAGATGACGGCCTAATAAAAAATTTGCTAGACCAGGATTAAATCATGGGTCCTCATAGGGGCTACATAATAAAATCAATACCTGACTAACTAGAAATTTCAGTCCTCTTCCAGATGTAAATTTTGTATCAATCAAGCTTTGTTTAAAGTAAGGAGGCAGTTCAGAGTGCTAGACTATTGAGCGTCAGGTTAACCTCGCTGGAGCGGACGATACGGTCCAGCGAAAGAAGTTGATTAATTTTGAGGTTACATATCCTCCGTCTCAATGGAGTGGTACGAGTGGAACGCAGAGTGGAGCTGCAGTCTGAACTATGCGAATCAAGCAATTTGGCATTGGGGGAACTTCAGGAGTGCAAAATCAAGGACATCTTCATGGTATTTAGATAGATCACAATGCAACAAATCATAGGGCTTCCATCAATGGGAAACTTTATGATATGTGATAAGTTTGAATGATAAGTTTGAATGCACAAAAATCGGGTCAAGCTGAGTTTGGAATGATTTATGTTTGAGAGATCCATTGAAGAAATATATCATGAGCAATATCTCACAATGACACAATGACCATCACTGCCCAATTGATTGCAATTCATCCATTTCTTTTACATACCCTTCAACGATGGTAATTACACTCTCTTGTCCGCCAAACAGTTATCTTTGTCGTCTTTCAATTGCAGCCTCGTTTTGTTCATCAAATTCATCAAGACCATCTTTTGCTCATCTCATGATCTTCTGTACACAAATGAAGCCCAAAATGTATCACGATTCACCTATCATGCATCGACATGTGCACGCATATATGGGGCGCCCTTCATTCTCAAAAACGAAAAAAGTCAGTGTCGATGGCTCGAAAGCTTGAAAGCAGGCAGAACGAACACCCGCGTTCAAACCTACGACCGAATCCTAGATTCCGGCATCAGTATCGAAGATGAAGAAGAATGTACAAAGTGCGCCCGAATGGATGTCCACTCAGCCTCGATGACGGTGAGTTGGCGATGGGATTCGTTTCGAGAAATGGGATCGCGCGAAGCCCGGACGTCGAGTTTAGACCTCAAGAGCTCGGAAGCTACCCACCGAGAAGTCAACGTTGCAAACGACCTCATAAGTGCATGGTGATAGCATGCCAGCCATCAGATTCAGCATAAAAGTTGACCGTCTGCGTATGTGGGATGTTTCTCCCCTTTGTTCTTCCTTCTTTGACCCTTGCACTATACATTTTTGTAAAAAGATATCCATAGTGTTTCTACCCTTTAAATAAACCTGTTCTCATCCGATTCACTGCTTCACGCGCCTTTCAAGACGAGCTGCCATACACTCGATCATCATGTTTGTCTATATAAAATCTTTGATATCGATTTTGCTTCTGGTTGGCATCGAGAATGTCATTTCAAACCAAGATATGAGTCTGGACAGGAACCATAACAGGTGAGTTTGTAAACCCTAGCTCAAACATATGCACAAGTTCTAATAAAATCGATACCCATTGAAGCTTGGTAAGACTCACTCGTCGTCGGATGGGTCAAGAAGCCAACTTGAAGTCTCCAGTGACTCCAGAAGCAAATTGTCCGGGAGAACTCTGTGCCGTTGTCGGTAAGCAACCTTCCTTTTCAACTCGGTTTATGATGCTTCTTGAGATTTGTCAGACATCTAACAGAGATATGCCTTTACAGCTGGAAAAGTGATAGGTGCTCGATTAGCTGCAGCGCCCAACTGTGCGCGGCAGGATATTGCCGATCAACTCATAACAGACGCCAAGGTTGGTGATCACAATGACTAGAGTTATGCAAAATGCTGATAGATGTGCTCTTGTGATACAAAACACAGTCAAAGGATAAGGTAAAATCCGATCTATTACGTACTCAGTTGATTCAATGGGCAAAACTCATCT
This sequence comes from Melampsora larici-populina 98AG31, assembly GCF_000204055.1. Taxonomy (NCBI): domain Eukaryota; kingdom Fungi; phylum Basidiomycota; class Pucciniomycetes; order Pucciniales; family Melampsoraceae; genus Melampsora; species Melampsora laricis-populina. Next base: position 817,417 of record NW_006768778.1, read on the forward strand.
GTGAGGTCAGTTGATGATTTGTTTCAGTGATTTCAAGTTGCGTTATACATGACTGAAGAAATTTTGTCTTTATTGGCCATATGTTATGATTCGGATTTGACGGCAATGATAAACTGTCAACCCGCATCAGTCGGAGCAAAACACTCACCCCGATTATTCAAAAAATCCCCAAACACAAAGAAATTTCTTGTATTGTCTAAAGGCACCGGTCAATCATGAATTGGATGATTGTATTCCTAAACAATTTGAAGGCAATGATCCAAATGTATTTTTCGATCCCAAGGTAGGAAGTGTGGCTCTGGGTTCCAGACCCGAAACATTTCCTCGCCAGAAACAGGATCTTTACAAAGGACCTAAGAATGCTACAACCACGCCAGCGGGGACCGGTTCAGACGGTGGTAAGCCAGACACATCAAAAATGAAGGTTGTCGATGCTAAAACACTCCCTGAAAAGTGCAATAATCCCGAGATCCAATTTGGGGCTGGTTTCCCGGGCAGACCACCTAAGGAATTGACATATATGCCCAAAGGCAGTGGTTATTCCCATGGGGCAGCGTTGAGTGAGTCAAACTCCAAGATAGACAAGATCATTCTTTGGGTTTGAATCGTGAGCTGACATTCTGAATTCATTGGAATGGAAAAGATATGCATATTATAGCTGAAGGTAAATATCCTTCATTCGGAATTTTTCAACTTGTTCATATGAGAACCAAATGTTCAGAAAACTAACCTTGGAAACCACCTTGTGAATTTACTTTTCATAGCAATGTGCGACCAGATGCGAGCTTGTCTCAAAGACGCAAAGAAAGATGATACTGAGATATTCACAAAGTGCAAATCTTTGGCCGACGCTATAGGAGACAAAAAGAAGGATGGAAAGGCTGCAGATACCTGGAACGCAGGAGTGAGTAGTTTTGGTCTAAAGTTCACCAATCGATAAACTGAAAAACCTCATGAATACTAAAAAAACAATTCTGCTTGGTTTATTCCGTGATGTATTCTGACAATCAAAAGTTGTAAGTGGCTCTTCTTCTGACTGAGGTAGATGTATCAACAAGAGCTAACATCAGATGACTGCTCATATAGTGGACTTACCACCAAGTATGCGGATGTCAAGGATGAGAAGTAAAAGTTTAAAGAACACCAATCCATCTTTTGATGTGAATAGTTTCAGTAGTCGTGAAACCCTTTGATAAGGAACTATGATACCTCATAACCCTCCCCCATCGCCTTATTTTGAACACTTTCACACCAACATATAGCTTTACAAAAAAGTCAAATCTAATGTTCTCAGATCAAACTGATTTCACATTGAAATGAGCAAATGTCATACTTCTTGATTGTATCATAAACCCATGCTTCAACCCTTCATTTCTAATAAAAAAAATTTCAAACTTGTATAAAATCAAAATCCATGTAGTATGTACATAGTCAAATTTTCTTGCAAATAATACCTCAACCGGGGTGTATAAATACTAATAGGGTGTTCTCTAGTTGCATTGTGAGTTGTATCTCATGATAGACTTCCTATCAAATAAAAGCCATCTTCAGGAACTCTTTCAAGCTGGTCATACCAGTTTGTTAGGAATACTTTTGATTGAAATATTTGACCTCATACAAAACATATAACTCATACCTCAACTAAAGTGTCCAGTCTTTGATGAGATTCGAATGTTGTCTGGTGACACTGGCGGTACTCCACGGGTAGCGTATCATCTTTGTCTGACAAGTGATACGATGCTTTGGTATCCTCTTTTACAGCTTCAGTTCCATAATTTTCAACACCTGAGACTCAGAACTGGACCCAAACCCCTGCTTGCCTTGACCATATTCTGGCAGGCCCTATAAGAAATTTGGAAGATCAACCAAAGGAAATGTGGATCTGAAAGGATCTACTCTCAACTTGATCAAACTCTTGAATTGTTCACTCAATTATATATGTATACACAAACATTGACTTCTTTTAAAAAATTTCACACCGATCACTTATAAACACAGATAAAATAATAAATATGATCAAGTAAGTACAAGGAAAAATAAATAAATGAACATGAGTTTCAAGGATGAAAAGAACAAGGAAATCCAGGGAATCTAAATCCATCACCAAAACTTTATACTATAAATTTACATCTTATGAAAAAAAATCCTTTTGAGAATCTCATCATGATGATCAAAGAAGACATCATAACTCAAAACTTAAATAAGATTCATAAATGAAACACAACAGAGATATATAACTTTCTTCTCTTTCTCCTTTTTTGATATACTAAAACTTTTACAACCAATCTTCGTTAAACTTTATGATATTATTTAGACAACAACACTAACGGACGGGGGGAAAAGTAATCTTTCTTTTTCTTCTTCTTAATTATGACATTTATCTTATTTTCCTATAAATAAAATAAAAATAGTAAACAAAAGAATCTTTATACATTCATCTCTGTTTATGTGTTTTCTTCTTCTTTTTTAACTCTTGTTCTTTTGTAAAAAGAAATAAAACATCAATCGTCCAAAATTTACATAAAACTTTCTCTGTATAAAAAAATTAAAAGGTTCGATCAAAAAAAAAATCATACATCAGAATGAGATATTCAATGATCATACCAAAAGGTTAAAATACAATTCTTTGTTCAAAAAAGAAACGTACCATAAAAAACACCTTAGCAAGCTGAAGTACATACCTTAAAGCTGATCTTTAAACTTTGGTTTAGTAGCCAAGCCTTGTAACCATTTCTTCCAAATCAAACTTTTCTTAAACTCGATCAAGACCGGATCAAACCAACCGAATCCCTGAACTTCAAACTTCATAAACTGAAGTTTCTTAGCCACACACAACAAAGTCGACGTATAATTAATGGCCGTCGATTTAGATAAATGTGACATGGATTTCACCAAGAAGACCATCAATTTGACATTCGTAAATGGTAAGGAACTAATCGATAATTCATAACAAAACTTTAAATATTTATGTACTAATCTTTTGATATCGGGTTGACTGGTTAATCCTTCAAATGGGACTTTTCCTTCAATTCTATAATTCCAAAACACTTCTTCAAACAAATTCACATCAATAATCATACCTAAGAAACCCAATTCAAAATCTTAGTAAGCTCTCCTATTGATTTGATTTTGATTAGAGTTTTTGGAATTTAAAACTCACCATTTGATTCCCACCTAAGCAATTCTAGAATAGCTTCCATATTCCTTCTAATATGTTTAGGTTTCTTAAAACTACGGAAATCAACTTTCTGGACCGGTTCTTCGGGTTGTTGAACAGGTATGATATATGATGTAGTACCACTCGAAGGGTTTGCTTCAATCACTTCAGACTCAGATTCAAGATCACCCACCGAACTATCATTCTCATCAACCTCCTCAACTTTCTTTCGTTTCTGAATCGGTTCATTATACAAACCAGAAGTCAACAGACGTTTTGGATTTTTCGAAACCTCCAAAGGTTTAGACAGAGACGCTTCAAGTTCATGTTGATGATGTTGTTGTACATTAGAATGATTAGTTTGATGAGATTTACTTGCAGATCTTCTAATCCCACCACCATTAGTATAATAAATCAATGGAAACCTAAGATCCGATAAGAATTCTTTCCAAATCGATTGAGGCCAAAGTGAAGTTTGATCAACCTGAAAGGATTCATCAAACAAATCAAAACTAAAGTTTCGAGACCATTCTAATTCTCGTATGTTTCGTGAGATTTGAGAAGTACAGATCCCATTTAATCTTAATCCGATCTCAGCCCACAAAATCGATTTCTTCAAGGTGATAGGAAATGGTGAGATCTCATGGATCGATGCCCATGTAAGATATTTACGTAAGGTGATGATATGTGAATTCGTCATCGGTAGTTTTCCTCCTTTCATCCCTTTCAAGGCACTTACTTTTTCTCTTTCATCTCCCAGAATCTTCATGACTTCTTCTATCATCTCTTGATCTAATCATAATGATGGTCAACAAAAACATGAGTATCATATGATATCAGATTGGGTTTGAGATCTCAAGACACTACTCACCTGGTGCCATCTCTTCCCTCAATTCTCTCAAAGTCTCTTCAGGATAATTCAAAATACTATTTAAGAACGGACTAAAGGTTTGTTCTTCAGTAGTCGAGAGTTGAGAAGTAGATTGAGAAGTCTCATAAGTAGGAGAAGGAGATCTCGATTCAGTCATGCCATCTACTCCTTCTGAATTAGTACTAAGCATTGAATCCATCGAATCAGATGAATTCGTTAACTTGATCGAATTCTCTACTAAACTTTCATGTCTTTCTTCATGAACTTTAATGGTTAATTCTAACATTTTATATTCTGGAAAGTTTTGGATTTCTTGATAAATTGATGATGTATTCAAAAGACAATCAGATGCATCTGAATATTTTTCTGATAAGATATAAGAACCTGCCATTTGTAGCGCTAAAAGAGTCTGCATAGGTCTATATAGTAAACCAAAAAAAAACCATCAAATCAGCATTAATAAGATATCATCAAGAATGAATGGAAATGACTTACTCGCTAAATTGATCAATAATATCAGATTCTAAAATCATAAACCTTAAATGAGTAAGTTGTATAGGAATCATACAAATCGCCAAAAAAGTCGTAGCAATCGAAAAATGTTTAGTTTTTAACTTTTTATTTAAATTTTCAGGCCATGATTCGATTTGAATATTAAACCAATCCATAGCCACTGAAATATCATTCAAGAATTTCTTTTCATTTTCAAACAAAATCGCATGACGATTTGAAGTTACAGTTGAAGATGAAGAGGAGTTTTGAAGGATTTGATTTGAATCACCAATAAAACTCGTTAAGAATTCACGTAAACTGATAGCTGCTTCAGATTCAACAAAATAAACTTTACTTTTAGATGATAAAAGGATTTGTAATTGAACTGATTGATTGAATCCATCTTTTGAAATACGTGAAAGGATTTCTAAACTTGAATCTAATCCGACCAAGTTTCTTATATCTTGTTCGTTATAAACGTATTGTGTCAATGACTTTCCTGAATTCATTTTAGATTGATCGCGTGTTATAGATTGGATTGATCGATGGTACTTTGACTTTGAGGGGATGTTTGATTGAATGAGGGATTGAGAGTTGATGAGAATGATGATTTTACAATAAAGGCAAGTAGGAAATGATTAAAGGGGATGATATGTAAATTGAAAGAGAAAGAGATTGTTCCTTTGTAAGGATTCGATTGCATATGTAAACACATTGTTATCATGCACATTCCACATTCATTCATCTGCAGATCTTGTGAAAGGTTATCAGGACTATCACATGAGATTTCACAGACCAAAGTGATGACTGAACATGTACAGCATTCACTGCTGTGATCTGTATTTTGAAGTTTGAATTAACCCCAACCTCGATTTTGGTATTAACCTATCCCTGAAAAAAATTCAATTCGATCAGAAAACATTCGACCTTCTTTAATGACTTCAACTTCAACTACTTCACCTTCATCATCATCATCATCATCATCCTCACAATCAATCTCAATCTCAAAATCATATTCAACTTCAAATGATAACCTTTTCCAATCAAGCCCAAACCGTCAGTTTAACAATATCTCTTCCTGAATCGGACTTCTTCCTTTCATTAAAGCTCAATACTCACTCTCTCATCATCTTCTTGTTGACTTTAACAGATACTTCCAATGGATCAGATCGAGGACTGATAGAGACACTTCAGGGAACTAATACCAATTCAATCACCAACACACTTCAAAAAGACAATATCAATTATCATCCTATTCGATTATGTGATCTTTCACATGATCAGGTATTTCAACAATCTGTAATCTTACTATCAGTATCGGTTGGATGGCTGACACTTTTCTTGGGTCTTTCAATAGGCTGGGCTTGATCATGCACTTCAAGAAGCTATTCGTCAGCAAACCCGCTCTCTTCAAACCCGGTCTATCTTATCTACAAGCACACAGGATACCGGATCTCATTATGCTATAGATCAGACACTCGATCGACTGACTGGATCAGATGAGCAAGTGTCATTCCATCACAATCCCTTCTCTCTTAGATCACATCCCAAAGTTCATTCACTTCGAGTGGCAAGTTTGTGCGTTAAAGTAATCGAACTCATCCTAACTTGCCTTACCTTCTTTTCTTTTTAGAACTACACTATTTGAACATAGCGAAACAGTCCAGGCTTTAGAACGAATCCTTCAATCCCAAATCTTTGAAATGGTATCACAACAACCCACCCAAGATGATCCCAACCATCACCATCCCATCGAATCACCACTCAACCTCTCATCACTTTCTGAAAGGACTCTGAACCATGATCATTCTCAAGTCGATTCACATATTCTAAATAACGAAGATCTCTTCAAAGCAGCAAGAGCTTGCTTACAACACGAAGATCACCCAGACGGTCTGACTACACATCATCACAAAGCTTCTGATAGCTCGAACGATCATCAGGACACGAATACTGCGAATCCACTTCACGTCGGTTCTAATGAATCTGTTGATCTCTTCATCGATCCTCGTCTTCATAATGATTTGTCAACGACTGATGAGATGATGCAAGTCGATTCTTTCAAACCTGTACCACAACCTTTCACAAGTTCCCGATTCGGTTCATCTGATCCCCTAAGCATACAACTCGGCATGAGAATGCAAGATAGGCCATCCCATATATCTCATCCATCTATCGCTCGAAGGCTTTCGGCTGAGGGCTTACCTTTTGGACTAGATTTGTCTAGAGATTTTGAAGATTCAGATCTTCCAGCAGAACTTGAAATGCTTTTATCCCAAGACATTCATTCGACCAACTGTTCCAATCCAATGCCATTTCCTTCTACTTCTTTTTGTCAAACCGAACCATCTGAAAGAATGATGGTCAATCCTCCTAAACGAACCAAAGCTCAAACTGATCCTTCTCGTAGTTGGATGCGACGTCCAAGTTCATCGATCTCAGCTTTGTTGATCCAAAGTGAGATCACCACAGCTTGCAAGACTCGAACGAGGGCTTCAGCTAGTCCTAAACGATCTGAATCGGTTTTGATGGCTTCTGATCCTAATGTTCATCCATTACTACAACGTTTAGAATTTGAAGGAAGCGAAAGTCTGAATCCAATGAAATCGAGTTTGAACCGATCATCAAGAAAACGAAGTAAATCAACTAGTGATCATGAACACCGATCTGGAAGATCTAATTCAGATGAATCAGAAGAATCAGAATCAGAAGAAAGTGAAAGAAGTACAGCTAAATCATCTAAACTGAATCGATCAGAAGAAGAAGAAGCCAAAGAAGACCGCTTTTCATTTGTTTCTTGGCATCAGCTTTCAGCAAAAGGTATTGATGTACACGGATCAGGAGCAGGAGGAGGAGCAGCAGCCGTTTTGGAATCCATTCGATCCACTACGCGTGATGCTTTCAAGAGTAGTCATCCAAAAAAGACGAAACCCAAGATCCCCTTAACAAGTATACTATGTTCAAGTTATCTCCAAACCCCAAGTGCTTCAAAACATGAATTCGGATCAGAAGTGGAAGAAGAAGTACCTGAAAGTTATTTTCCAGATCAGTTTAGATCGTTTAATCGGATTCATTGGACTAAAGAAGAAGAAGATCTTTTGTTGAAGGAAGTCGAATTGAATTATCAAAGGTATGATTGTATGTCACAGATTATGAAACGACATGGACCTCTTGGAACGGTTTCCAAGACTTTTTCGGATCGCACTGGGGTTTCTTTGAAAGATAAAGCTGTTAATGTAAGATTGTCTATTTGCCTTTTATAGAAGATCAAGGATAGGGTTTTTGATGAGTTTTTTTTTGCTTTTTTTTTTTGCTTTTTTTCTTGCTTTTTTTGGTTTTCTTTTCTTTTCTTATAGATTTCTTCTAGATGGTATAGAGATGGAACAGAAGTGAGTGATTTAAGAAGAAAAGCCTTTGCAAGGTTTAGACCTAAACAACTTAAAGGTAAACTACGTAGTGAATTACCTGGCATGAAACTTTTGTTAGAGTGTACTTCTTCTGGATCTTGATCATGAAAATGATTTTAATATAAAGTTGAAGTGAACGTTTGAGTGAAAGTTTTGTATGTTTGAGTGAAACTAAGAATCGGGTTGGTACATATTGGTTTAGAGAGTTTGAGGAGGGGGACTTGGGTTTGTAATTTGATTGATATAATAATAATTTTTTCTGGTTTAACTTTTGGGGGTTTCGAGTTTGTTGGGTTGAAGGTTTGGGAGGTTTCTTTTTGGGAAGTTTTTGGATGGGTTTTGAAAATTGAGTCTGAGGATGAAGGTTTCTCAATTCAATTCATGGGGTTTATGGGTTCTTATGTTGAGTCCAAGGATTTTGGGTTTTGAGTTTGTGTATTAGCACATGACTTTTCATGAGTCCCAGTCAGAATAATATACGCACACCAGAGTAAACGCTCCCTGTTGAGTTCCATTTGGGGGAGGGTGCATGAATACATCGAGTTGGGTATCTTTAGAAAGGTATTTAAAAGGCCCATGGCCAAGTTCAAAATATGTAGTCGTTCACAAACAGAAGGATAAGGTTTCGACTTTCATCCCTAGAACTTCACAGTCACACACTACATGATGATGAGTGAAGGCGTGCTTGAATTTATGCATGTCTATTGAATTTCAACTCAAACTGATCTAAGAGTGCTAAAGAGACGAAGTGCATGTTCTTTAAGCGAAGTTGATTCACTATTCTCGTGTATTTTGTTTTCAGAGCTTTGCCTATCAAGACTTCAAGCCAACTCAACTTCAAGTGAGGAGTTAGATGATAGATACCACCATCTCATTATCTTTAAAAATCGTATAAAGAGACAACTTCATGACTGATGGTGAATCCATTTTGAGTGAAATTAAGAACGCTTTCAGTCAAAATTGAATCTCTTGACCAGATATCTCACAAGTGGTCCTTACTTGACTTTGAACTTCATCCCTGACTTGCTATCATCACTCTTGTTGACCGTTAGATTTCTCCTTGTCCCCTCTCTCAATGTCTCGACTTTCATCATCATCATCAACATCATCATCAGGACTATCACCACATTCCTCACCTCATAAACCTCACCATGAATCGACTCCCTTACTATCACAAAGCAACCATCCTAGCACAATCTCCAATACAATCAATCGTATCAAACAACGTGAACCTCATGCCTTTTGGCTAGTACCGATTCTCTTACTTATGGCCATCTCACTCGGAATGAATACCGGTCCAAAGTTAGAGATACATACTCAACTTATCTGTCGATCAATTTCGATGAACAAACCAAACCACCTAGAATTCGAAACTGAAATTAATTCATCTGGAGCTTTCTTAACGAATGCTCATTCTGATTGGGTAAAGAAATGTAGAAAAGATCCATTGGTTAGTTCTAAAGTTAGTTTACTTTCGAGTACGATTTCATTGGTGATGGGATCACTTTCGGTTCTTACGACGGCTTTTTGGTGTTCGATCTCTGAAAGGATTGGTAGAAGATTAATTTTAAGTTTAGGATTTTTTGGATTTATTTTAAATGATGCAAGTTTTTTATTGATCATTAGTTTAATGAGATCTAAGATTTTAAAAGATTATAAATTATTGATTATTCCTTCAATCTTAGAAGGTCTCTTTGGAGGACCTGCAACGATTCAAGCAATCTTTAATTCATATATTTCGGATTGTTTTTTACAAGATCCTAGTTTAAATTCTGATTCGAAAACCATTACTTTTTCTTTGTTTCTTGGTTTAATGATGGCTGGAATGGCTATTGGACCTACGATTTCTTCAAAGATTGTAGATTTAAAAGATGATATCTTATTACCATTTTATATTATTTTAATTCTTTTGATCTTTGTTTTTGGATTTAGTCTTTATGTAATACCTGAAAGTCTTTCTAAACTTAAACAAATCGAATTTAAAAATCAACATCAACTTGTTCTTAATCAATTAGAAATCTCTTACAATCAATCAATCAATCAAAACAATCTACATCCAAAAATTCATTTTTATCATACTAGATTATCTTTTTATCAATTTAGAAAATTATATCTTAATTTTTTAAAACCTTTATTAGTTTTATGGCCTACTAAATCGATTGATCAAAACGGTCAAAATCCAATTAGAGATTGGAAACTAACTTTGATTGGCATGGCTTATGCTTTATATGGTTCAGGTGCTGGAGCTTATGGAATTAAATTACAAGTTAAGCTCGAATTCAACAATTCACTTTCTTTTCTTTCCAAAGTTCTAAGCTCATGAACTTATCTTTTTTTTTTCGTAGTACGCTATTTTCAGATTCCAATGGGGTCCTATCCAAACAGGTTATTTCCTTACCACTTTAGGAATTTGTCGTGTGATGGCTTTATTGGTTATTATACCTATGGTGATCCGATTATGGAAAAAATCAACAACAGTCGTCAATCTTGAATCACCTTCATCTAGACCAATTGTAATAAATCCTTCGAATAAGAAATATTCATTATTGTCTTCTAGTTCTAGATTAGGTCAAAGTCAACTTCAACCTGAACCCATCACGATTTCGATTCCTAAACTTAATCCATTACCTAACCATCGTAAAACATTAAATGATGCAAGTAAGTCTTACCATCTTTCTTTCCAACAAAAAAAATCAACCGAGTTAAAAACTGACCCAAACTTCTGACAAAAAAAAATAGAATTTGATTTAAAGTTTGCAAGATATTCGATCATATGGGATGGATTATCAATTATCATTTTGATAATCTCACCCTCAATCTCATGGTTCATCATTGGATCTGGTATGCAATCCTTATCAGGTTCAACAAGTTCTGCTCTTCAAGCTTTAGCACTGAACAGTGTAACTCATGAAAAGATTGGAAAAGTGATTGCTTCATTTTCCATACTTCAAGTACTTATGTCTCAAGTCTTAGGTAAGTTTTTTTTTGTCAATTTTCTTTTTTTTCTTTCTTTGTGAATTGATTGAATGAACTTTGGGGGGGTTCATCTTTAGGTCCGTTTTTGTTTGGTGGAGTGTTTTCTGGAACAGTAGGTAGATTCTCAGAAAGCTTTTTAGTAGTTGATCTTCTTTTGATGGTAATTGTTTTAGTTGTACTTTCAATGCTCAGATTAAGTTCTCATCATCATCCATCAATTTCAAATCATCCAGACCTTTCTTCTTCGATTTCTTCTGCTTCTTCTTCATCTGATGATGATGATGATGATGATGAAACTGATGAAGTGATTGTACAACCTTGTAACATTTAAACCTTTGATCTGCTTTCTTCATGAATTTCTTCTTTTGAATTCTAAAGTGTATGTCTCATTAGTCTTTTTATCATCAAGCATTTCCATATCTTTCTTAATTAGTTTTAATTTGTTTTTTTTCTTCATCAGATCTTCTTCTTCTTTACTCTCTTTATCTTACAATTTTGATCTGTTGAGCTAGTATGATTCTTTGTCTCTCTTTTGCTTGCAATAGATTATTATTTAATTGAAATTCAGACACATATCAACAGATTTGGTTTTGAGATGTTTTGGTTTTTTTTGGTGGTTTGATCATGTTTGATTTGTTGGTAATGTGAAAAGTATCATGGTGGAGGTATACTACAACTGGAAAGATTATATGATGGATCAACTTGGGAAGAGTGTCCTTTTTGATTCATTACAAGTGTGGCCAACTCCTTTGGCTGAGAGGCCACTTTTCTTTACCAAATACTTTTGGTTGGAGCTAGGTGAGCACATCAATTCACTCATTATTATCTTATTTATCTTTCCCTATCTCTCACTGTATTATAGTAGCTAGGAACTGATTGACCAAATACTTTTGGTTGGAACTTACTACATAGTGTTTTGTTTGGAATTGATAAAAGGGTTTTAAATTGCCCTCATGAAGCTCCTTGCTCCCAATGCTCCTTGGCTAGTGAAGACTTCTTCTTTTGGAATCTTACAGTAAGGAGACAAAAAAGGTGGATTCCTGGACCTTTAGATTGCCTTACTATTTTGAAATCATTTCTGTTTGATCTTCAGGATTTTACTCATTTGAGAGAATGTTCAATTACACTTTATTTCAACTTTGCCTCTTTCCATGAACTTTGTAAGATGATATCCAAAAATTAAATGAGTCCCAAGTTGGATGATGATCTAAGCACCAACTTCAGCGTATTTTTTATGCTGATCCTTGCCAATCTCATTGTCAAAAACCACTCTTAAAGTGGAACACCTGTTAATTTAACAACGCACAAGAATCTGGGCTGCGTCTGGCCCTTGATATGTTGGACAAATTCAGTGGGAATGATTGATGATCAACTTTCTATGAATTCTTTGAATATCTCAGACAGATGTTTATCTTTTGAGTCAGCCTGAGTATAGCTTCTTCAAGATGCACTAATGAGCGTGGAGTTGCAAGAACTTTCCTTTCCTGACGTCTATCTCTCCTTGATCTCCATTTACGCCTTTGCAAGGCTTGAAACTTGGCCCTATAAGGAGTAAATAATGATATATTCATCTACTTATGACATCATTAAAATAGGCAATATGGATGTAATCTGCCTCAACCAGTTTCTCTTCAAGGTCTAGAAGTTCAGCAAGCTCATCCAAATACCTCTTACGTTTTTTGCTGATAGCCTCAAGCTGCGCATTCCTCTTCCGTGTCCACTGTTGCTGATAGTACACCAAATCCCAGCCTCTCTTCTGTTGCAAGCACCGCAAGTCACTCTGAACTACTTCAATTTGCTTGGATGCCTTTGTCTGTCAAGCAAGTAAAAACTTCACTGGAAAAAAATAATTTTATCAGCAATAAGATTTTGTGAGATTACGGTTTGAGTTTGAGCTTGTCCTTTTTCATTTATATGCATAGCCATAAACTTCAAAGCATTAAGCCGGTGTTGCTTGGTGGAATATCTCAAGATGCAAACTAGAACGGAGAACAGCCAGAAGACTCTAAATCCTTTCCAACCCTTCCCCATCCGACAGGCCCCATGCTTCATTTAGTCAAGGATTATACTCAAGTTTGCAGGACCATTCGTGCACATATGAATGGAATAAACTGGTGGCAAACATCAGTCTATCTTGATCACGCTCTTCTACAAATTGGTTGCGCTGAAACAAAGGTATCATTAATGAAACCCGTTGACAAGATAAGAAATCATTTCTGTTTGATCTTCAGGATTTTGCCCATTTGAGACAATGTTCAATTGCACTTTATTTCAACTTTGCCTCTTTCCATGAACTTTGTGAGATGATATCCAAAATTAAATGAGTCCCAAGCTGGATCTAAGCATCAACTCCAGCGTAATTTGTATGCTGCTCCTTGCCAATCTCATTGTCAAAAACCACTCCTAAAGTGGAAGACCTGTTATTTTAACAACGCACAAGAATCTGGGCTGCGCCTGGCCCTTGATATGTTGGCCAAATTCAGTGGGAATGATTGATGATAAACTTTTTATGAATTCTTTGAATATCTCAGACAGATGTTTTCTTAACCATATTTCAGTTGGAACAAAATTCTCACTTTCTTGATCCATTGAACTGTGATCCAGATTTGATAGTGATTTGTTGAAGGCGTGGACTTCAGTACTTCAAAATCTCTTCAGGAATAAAATAAGCAGTGGTCATATTTTCAGGACCGAGTTTTGGCCTGGAATACCCGAGTTCCGGACCGGATACTGACTTGATGAAAGAAAGGTGCGCGTCTTTGGTCTGAATAACGCGCCCCACCCTTACTTTACACCGGTCCATAGGCGCTCTGGAAACATGTGCGGCAGGTACGTCATCTGAGCTGGCTGATATTATTTGGGTCTTCTGAAGAGGTGACAATTTACTTACGACTGATATCTTGGTGACGATGTCAGATTTGCGTTATCATTGAGCCGCGAGAATCTGGAGATCAATCTGAGAGAAGTCCAATTACAAGTTCAAGAATGGTTAGATGAGGACCAGTATCGTCCTAACTACAATGTGGCACCGAAAACGAGGTTTGTATGCAGAGATCAACAGATATCAAGGCGCTTTTTTGACTAAACCGATTGACGACTTGTGTATGCTATATAGGGCAGCTACGATCCGTCGAAGCAATCCTAATGACGCGACACTGGCTATGGATTGGATGGTGCGCTCACGCATAATGATTTTCTCGAAGATGTCGCAATAAAATAAGGCCCATCAAATCTGACTTTCCTGATAGCAATGGGGACTGGTTCCGCATTGGGCAGAAGCTCCGGTATGTCAAACTCCACGTAATAATTTCTTTACTTCTTAGGGTGTCATTTACAAAGTTGTATTGACAATTTTTTCTCGAATCATCCCAGCCGACTCACGGTGAGAAGCAGGCTGATATGTTATGAATTTTCAAACCTTTTCATTCCGCTGTCATCAACTCACCTGCTTACCATCATTTTACCTACAGGGAATCTCATGAACACGATCAATGCCAGAGACGACAAGGTACTCGAGAGCAAAGGCTTGTGGAGCAGTGTCAAATCAAAGAAACGCTGCATAGTCATTTGTGAAGGGTAAGTTTGTTGATGTATAAAATGAGAGCGACCAAGGAGACACGCTAATGTGATATCTAAAATCAGATTTTATGAATGGTTGACCAAAAACAAAGAGAAGACACCTTACTTTACTAAACGGAAGGATGGACGACTGATGTGCTTAGCCGGCTTATGGGATTCAGTGCAGTTGAGCTGACGAGAAGCTGATTCATTTGCATAGCCGCAGACAAGAAACTTACAATTCAAACGGCTTTGCAGATTCAAGGGTGAAGATAAACCGCTTCATACCTTCACCATAATCACCACGAGTTCAAACTCATACTTATCATTTGTAAGTGAAGTGACCAATCTGAAGTGGCCTTTGTACTTACGAAAAATCATCCCCTGAGCAATCCTTCAGCTGCATGATCGAATGCCCGTGATTCTTCCAAGCGTGAAAGAAATGGAACAATGGCTAGATACTTCTGATCAGTCATGGTCCAGTGGCTTGGCTGGTTTGTTGAAGCCGTTTGAGGAACCGGATGGATTGGTCTCTTATGCCGTTCCCAAAGAAGTCGGAAAAGTTGGGAACCAAAGCGCAGATTTCATCAAGGTTAGTTGGCCTATATGCGCTTTGGGCGAGACCTGAAATTAACCTTGATACTCTTCGTTGTGGATAGCCTGTCTCCGAAAGAAAAGGTAACATCGCTTCGTTTTTTGGGAAACCAAAAGTAGTCGACAAGGTTTCCCTCAAACCCAACGTGGATGAACCAAAGCCTGTTTGTTCAGGTAGTACCAAAAGTGGTGAGACCTATCACAAGCTGTCTTTATAGGTGGTCACCCACTGATGCCTCTGGATACGCCCTGCGTCATAGATTCTCAAGCAGATGAGTTGCTTCGCGACGTGGATGTCAAAGTTTCGAGCCATGCAAAGAGGTCAAATGACTCGTCAAAGTCTGATGAAACACTGTTACTGGAACCGGACACCAAAAAGATCAAAGTCTCTTCTGATGATCCCGATTTCGACAATACGAATACAAAGTAGAATCTCACCCATCGATGTGTACTGTGTAATATCGCAATTATCGTTCTGTTTTGTTTTGAAAATGTGTTTTATTGTGATTGTACAAAGGAAAAGATTGACTTTCAAGTCCGAAAAGTAACCAAATATAAACAAACTAATCTACACCAAATTATGATGAAAGATTTGCGTAGAGAGAGAAAGAGATGAGAAATGAGAAATGAGATGCTCGATTTCGAGTCGAATCTCTGAAGGAAGCCCAGGACAAAAAGAGATGGATTTATACCAAAAGCACACTTGCACAAGTAGCTATCAGGGAGAAGGCTACTCCAGCGACGGTATGTGACGCACTGGCTCGAGAAGCCATACCCTAACATTTGAAAAAACGAATTCAACGTGGTTGCGTTAGTAAATTGGACTAGAGAAGGGTATACAAAGGTCTACTCACCGGCATGGTCTGGTTAGCGGCGACGAGAGATCCCGAGGCACCAAGATTGGCATTCCGTCCGCTACTCGCATTCAACCCGAATGAGGTAGGAGATGTGAGAGTGTTACCCGGGGTGATTGGCGAAGACCCTGAAGGAGGGCTGCCAATTGCACCAGAAGGGGTGCTGGTTGAAGTCATCGGAGTGTATCCCGGTGGGGTTCCAGTCAAGCTATTTGCAGTTCCGGAAATTGTGGTCCCGGATGGAGGGGGCGCGCCGAAAGAACTGGTACCAAGCGTAGAAGTGGTGGCAGGCGAAGAAGCAGCGCCAAGCGAAGTGGTCCCAACCGAAGAGCTGGAAGGTAGAGAAGAAGTGGTACCAAGCGTAGAGAGGGAGGGAGACGAAGAGGTAGTACCAAACGAAGAGGTGGGCGGCAAGGTAGAAGCGGTACCAAGCGAAGAGCTAGATCCAAGCGTCGAAGTGGTCCCAAGCGTCGAAGGCGATGATGTTGTTCCGACCTTGATATGAAAACAAGATGTCAATAAAAGACCTAGCTAAATAAAAGGAAGATAACATACATTCGAGTTTAAGCCTGTCATTGGAGCTTGTGGGAAAGGCGTGGATGAGACCATAGAGTTAGAAGCGGCGAGGACAGCGCAAGATAAAACGTAAGTTGTGGAAAGCATTTTGGTACGATTTTGTCTTTGAAAGGTCTAACTAGATGATAAGGTGTAACAAATTGATGTGACTGAGAAAGAACGCTCAGCGTTAAGCAAAACTAAAACAAATTGCAAAAACGAAGATTGAGAAAGCTTGGTGGCAAGGAAAAGAGAAGTGAGTGATTGGATTCCCTAAGCGAAGGCTTCTACAGCGGTGTTATATAGAAGCTCAAGTGTGAAAGCTAAATGGGCTCGCCAAATTCCAAGGCATGCTGTCTTTTGCCAAGTCAGGATTCAAGTTAGACTGAGTTCAAGTGCCACGAAGGTTTTTTATGCCGCGCTCAAGTTGTTGTCAACTCCTGAAGAAGACTGAGCATTTCATATACCAAATGTAAGGGTGTCAGTCCTTGTCGGTCATCGTT
This sequence comes from Melampsora larici-populina 98AG31, assembly GCF_000204055.1. Taxonomy (NCBI): domain Eukaryota; kingdom Fungi; phylum Basidiomycota; class Pucciniomycetes; order Pucciniales; family Melampsoraceae; genus Melampsora; species Melampsora laricis-populina. The sequence goes on from NW_006768778.1 coordinate 834,384, forward strand.
TGCCATAATGAAAGAGGGTGGCAATGACGGTATTGATTGACTAGCGTAGTCAGATTGACATGAGTGCTGGCAAGCTTTTTGTAAAGCTCTATTTTTCTAGTTACCTTGAGCTTCGCAACTTGCAAAAAAAGGGCCCAAGTAAATTATTGGTCCAAGAAAATCATCGAACTCTTAGTTACTCACTTCGCCAGAATGAAGACCTTGAGTAGGTCAAGTTAATCTTGCGCTGACAATTCATATCGAACTCTAGGACAAGATGCAAATACATGTTCTTTCGACATTATGTTGACTGATTTTGATGATCAGTTCGAGCTACTGCAGGATCATGATACCCAATTGAGAATATCAAAACAGGTTCGATAAATATTGCAAACGGGCACTACAGCTCAAGGATCTTTTCACCTTTTTCATGGTGCTGTCTGAATCAGAATAAATAATAGAACCAAATGTGACAAAACCATCGCACTTTCAACCAATGCAATTAGATTTTATAAGCAACTGGGTTATGGGAGTCCCAATTTAAATTCTTCGGAGGAGCTGACAGATTCTCAAGGAGGTTCAGCAATGAGCAAAGAGATCCGTTTTATGAATCACAATTTTTAATTATTCTGAGCAAACGTGACGACTTCCAATAAGAAAACAATTTAAGCAAAGTTGATCAAAGAATTCCATCAGAGACCAAAGACTAATCAGACTACAAGTACAACCAATAATTTTCACCAATACATACATCATTGAGAAGGATGATTGCCAGATTTTTTTGATTGATCATACTCTTCTCTTTCAGCTAACCATCTTTTCCAAAGTTTGCTTCCTCTAATTTCATCTATATCAATCGAATCACCAGCCAAATGAGGTATGATAATCTTGATAATCTCAATCGTGTGACATAAATATCTTAAATAATTTCTTGTGGTTGATGAAGCTAAATGATGAAGGTCTTGAATAAAAAATAAATTGATTTTGATGTTTGTAAATGGTAAAGCCATGATTTGATTTCTTTCACAGTATTCAAGGTAAAGATTCAATACTCTTCTACTCTCTTCTCTTTTTCCAAATTTCTCAAGTGGTGTGATTCCATCTATCTTGTATTTCCAAAACGCATTCGCAAATAACTCATGTTTAACAATCACACCTGTTCCGCATAAAAGAAGGATAGATATGATCAATAATCAGAGCGATCAGAGCTTTTGCATATAATGATGATTACTTACCTTGAGACTCCCATTGAAGTTGTTTGATAATGGCTGACCTTTGCTTACTAATATGTTTTGGTTTTCTGAGAGATTCATAGTCGATTTTATTGATTGGTTCGGGCACAGTATCAGCAGATATTAAATATTTTGCTTCTTCCATATCTTGACGGCTTTCACGATCACTCTCAAGTGTAATTTTTGAATCTATTGGTTCTGGAGAGTGTTGATCATCCAAAATCACCACATCAGGAATCAATTCACAACTAACTGATCTACTTTCGGACTTGAGACGTCTTTGAGGGCTTTGACTGGTGGAAGGTCGAGGTGACGAAGCTTGTGGTCTTTGGCGTTGAGGTGGCATGGGTGCTGGATATGAATTGTTTAGTTCTAAATTATCTCTAGGATAAGCGGTCCTACGAGGAAAGTCACATTTGGTTAAGAAGAAATGAGGAAATCGTTCATCATCAAAATACTTTATCCAAAATGAATCCGGCCAGAAAGAACGTTTATCAGATCCCATAGAAATCGTTTGACCTCTAAACCAATCTAATTCTCTAATCCTACGCTCCATTTTAAGATCATGAACTGCATATGATCTTAAAGATAATTCAGCCCATAAAAAAACTTTGTCAAATGTGATTGGAAGTTCAGAAAATCGATGCTCAGCACACCATTCTCGATAGACTCGATAAGTGCCCATATAAAAATCACTATCTTTGACTTCAGTATTTTTTTTGGTAACTCTGGCGGCTCGAATCTTGTAACGTCTATCATCAAGTGTTTTCAACATTTCTTTGCACTCATCTTTAGCTGAAAAAATTAAATCAATTTGGTCAAATCAGTTTGGTTGAAATCTTAAAGTCAAAAAATCAAGAAAACTTACAGACACCTTTTGACTTTTGTAGTTCTTCCATAAGCTCAGACATTCGACTAATTATATCATTGAGTTTAGGTCTATTGTTATTATTTGAAGAGTGTCGTTTCTTCATTAAGATACGCTCCTTTGCTCGTTGGATCTGCTTTTTCCGAGGTTTTGAATCAATTGTATCTTCATCAATCATCATAACATCATTCTGACCAGAGAGACCGTTTGATGTAGTGTTGATTAAAGCTTCGTCATTTTCGGAAGTAACACGTCGCTTCTTGGAGGATTGCTTAGGACGTTTCTTCTGCTTTTTGAGAGGTTTTGAATCACTTAAATCTTCATCAATTTCCATAACCTCATTCTGATTAGATAAACTGTTGGATGTAGTGTTGATTAAAGCGTCTTCATCATCGGGAGTGACACGTCGCTTTTTGGTGGATTGATTAGAACGTTTTGTCTGCTTTTTGAAAGGTTTTGAATCGCTTAAATCATCATCAATTTCCATAACCTCATTCTGATTAGATAAACTGTGGGATGCAGTGTTTACTGAAGCGTCTTCATCATCTAAAGTACCACGTCGCTTCCTGGAGGATTGTTTAGAACGCTGGGATATAGTGTCGATTGAAGGTTTAACATCATTTGAAGTAACATGTCGCTTTCTGGAAGATCGCCTAGGACCTTGAATCAGATTTAAGTCGGGTTTTGTATCATCGTCATCACTTATCACAATCGGACCCTGACTAGCAAAGCTGTTTGATATAGTGTTAAGTGATGGCTTATCATCTGGAGTACCATATCGGTTCTTTGAGGACTGAGCAGGAGTGTGGATTTGATCTGAACTAGGCTTTGTGTCAATCTCATCTTCTTCAATTTTCACATCATGAACCTCATCTACAAAGCTATCAATGATGCCTGGACTACTGGTAATCTGTCTACTATTGCTTTCCGGCGGAAATTCTGAAACCGGCAATTCTAGTTTAACATTTGAAAGACAATCTTGAAGAGTTTTGAATTCAGGAATATTCGAAGATTTGTTTGATCGTGAAACCATCTTGTTGAGAAAGATCTTGGCATTTGGAAGTTCTCCAATAGAAATATATGAAGAAACGATTTGTAATTTTAAAAGAATTTGCATTGATCTATTGAGAAACAAAAACAAGATTTTGTAAGTGATTTGAAAATGTGATTGTGAATTTTTGAAAAACAACATACCGATCAAATCTTTCAAAGATTGAAGACTTTAAAAGAATCAAACGTAATTCAATAAGCTCAATCGGTAACATGATGGTAACTATAAAAGTCATTACAATGGAAAGATGTTCTGATTCTAATTTCTTATCAACATTTTGAGGATAATGATCTATATTCATTTTAAACCAATCTGCTGCAACTTCAACATCTTCAAGATAAAGTGAATCGTGTTTTGAGGTATGATGTTTGACTGGAGGGAACTGTGTAGCAGGATGATAACTTAAAAAGGTTTCGATGAATTCCCGTAGTGGTACTGAGTGATTTACTCTAACAAGACAGCTTTGACTGGTTGAGGTGAGTAACAGTTTGATTTGATTTGATTGCCTCGGTCCATCTGAGCTGATACGAGAGAGAAGGGAGATGTTTGAATCCAAGCCATTCGATATTGTCATCTCGTGATGATACTATTGTTTATTCGAGTGCTCGAATGGATCTTGCTATGTAGTCTCGATTTCGTTTTCTGGTGAATTGAGACTTGATGATCGAAAAGCTGAGGAGGTTGAAGCAATACAATTCCAAACCCCGGAGCGTGATCTTATGTACGTCACTACTGACTGTATACTTACTATCACAGTCGTGACCTACAACTAATTTCACTCTCAGTTCACTCACTCTCAGTCTCAAGTAGGGACAGGGTGGGTCATTTTGTAGCTAGACTTCCTGTTAAATTCTGTCTGAAATCCTTTTAGAATTGTTTGGTGAGTCTGGCTTCTTGCAGCACTTAGACCTTACTTGTATCTCTGATGGTTGATGTCTTTCAAGGGGAATGGCACAGATATTGAAACACCCATGAATATTATTTCCAACAATATTCCATTAGTATGTGGAATTTTTGAACTCATGAAGAACTTTGTATCACAATATTACTAAAAGCAGACCAATTTCTCCAGCTCCGCAAGCTTGTACAACAACTGAAGATTTGATCCGGAGTATGCAAGGCCCGTAGATGTGGCCGTGCAGAGAGGGCTTGTGTTAAGCTAAACGGTACTCAAAGTAAGTACAGTAGTTTCAAAAATGTTTGTCACAAATCTTTTGTTATGCTAGAGGCCCAAAAGCTTTGTGGTTGAGCATTTCCAATCACAATTGGATGGTGATCTAGAGATTATCCAAATCAAGCTGAGCCCACACAGCATCAGGATACCATTTGCACATAACATACTTGCGCACACCCTTCTTACTTCTTTTTCTGAATCTGGTTTTGCTTTGGCACTGATTTTAATTGAAAATGCTCAACCACCAGGCTTGGGCTCCTGCAGGCTCCTGCTTGACAAAAAATTTGTGACAAATATTTTTAAAACTACTGTCACTGTAAACATTATACACTATTCCCAAGTGGAACTGGGAAAATGATGATTTTTGTAGTTTGTCTTCAAAAGATTGATCACTGCACACCTGAGCCATAACACCCACACTACATATGTACAACAAGCTGAGTAAATTATTAGCTATCATGTACATACAGGTCTGCTCAGTTCCCTGCTCATCTGAATGAGTGGATCATAAGTAATACTTTCTGTATTTTTTCAGTTTGACAAAAGCATTCCAAAAATTGACTACAAACACTGACTCACAGTTTTGGTGTAATTTCATCAACTAAACCTCATGTAACACCCTTTCTGTTAAACCTGTTGAATGGCTTTCAGAGTATTGCATGAGTAGCTATGGAGGTATCTGTAGTCAATTTTTAGGACTCTTTTGTCAAACTGGAAAAAGTTATATGATGTATCACATGTGATTTACTTGTTCAGATGAGTAGGGAACTGAGCAGACCTGTATGTACATGATAGCCAATAATTTACTCAGCTTGTTGCACATATCTAGTGTGGGTGTTATGGCTCAGGTGTGCAGTGATAGATCTTTTGATGACAAACTACAATAATCATCATTTTCCCAGGTCCACTTGGGGATAGTGTATGATGTGTACAGTGTGTATATATGTGTATATTACTTCTCATATAGTTTTTTTTATTCTCAAACTATGTACTTCCAGCCCACCAAAATATTTTTTTGGGTTGAAGTTCAGAATTTTGCCAACACTGGTTCCACACCCTTCTGGTCAGCGGAAATATCCACTATGCCTCATTAATTTCAACCAATGCCCAGTAAGTTGGAGGATCCAAGCTGGCAGGAGACTCTGCAGGTGACTTCAGAAAGCTTTTGATTTCTTCCAACAAAGTTGCTGTGAGGGGACCCATGAATGCACCTATGAAGGCTTGTAATTAATGAATAATGTTAGAATTTGACCCTTGATGCTACCTATGTTTGTGTCAAAAATGGTCAGAATTTGACATTTTGGTCAAAATGTAATTGAAATGGTCAGAATTTAGGCCCAATATTAAGCAAAAATTTGACTTTTGTGACATTACGGTTGGGTTGTTCAGACATTTTGGTTTGGGGTTAGGTTAACTAAGTCTGGCTATGCAGATGTAAATAAAGTGAAAAGAAGAAAAAAAGGTCATTAGATGTCACCAGATAACTCCCTGAATATCAAAACTGCTGTGATCAGGGTCTTCACAAGCTGTGTTGATTGCTGGCACACCACCAGTATTTGCTCAAAGGCTGTTTTTAGAAAGAGATTTTCAGGGAATCTAACTTGTGCTGCATGTTGACTGGCAGACCTGAGCCCTGTGTACAAGACCACAGACTAACAAACACACATGTAAATATATGTAATACATATGTAAATATGTAAGACTTGTCTAAAACCATAATGAGAGAATCTAAAGAAACTCAACACTTGGTAAAGCCAGCAATCAGGCTTAGTCCTCACGGTTCTGAACACTGGAGACAAAAATAGTAACACACCTATAAAAAGCTGAACACAAGAATGTGTAACATAATACACCAATCTTCCTCAGTATAACTGGTGAGTATTTATTACAGCATAGATAACAAACCTTGGTAAATCTAGCAATCAGGCTTAGTCTTCATGGTTCTGAACACTGGAGACAAAAATAGTAACACACCTATAAAAAGGTGAACACAAGAATGCATAAGATAATCTAGACAAGATGATGTGTAAGTAATTGATAATTTGATAAAGAAGAAGAAATGAGAATATTGTTGAAAGCTGCTTACACACCAATCTTCCTCAGTATAACTGGTGAGGAAGAGAGGTGTGTGTGGGGAAGGAGTGATCACAACCAGATACCGTACAATGATGAGATAGATTAGGTTTTGATTAACTAGGTTCAGTTAGTATGTACTGGTATATTCCATGATCTTTGATGGTGATTTAGGTTAGTGCCAGTTGTGTTTGAAATCAATCTGAATATGAAATATGCTAGTATGCTTATATTCTAACACATAAGAATTACACCTCATGGCTCAGTATCAAGAGTCACTTTAAGTAACAAGACTTAACATGACTTAACTAGTAAGAGCAAACCTAACCCAAACCTAACTCAAAGAAAAGCAAACCCAAGCGCGCCAAGCACAAGTCAACACCTAGACCTGGATCATATAAACTCATCTTCTTCATACTCTAGAGGATGAACCAAGTTTGATATCATTACACAACTCTACATGTCACAACTTACTTAATTCTTCACCAAGAATATTGAGTAAAACGATCCTGTTGTAAGTTGATGATCTTAGTTCTTTATTGTTTAGGTCCTTATAGAACATCAAGTGGTGTTCTTAGATAGTGGAAGAAGTAGCTACAAGAACACACTTGGAATTTATAAATCGGTTGCTCTATTCCAGAGTACAAAGTACTACAGGCTCCAGATTTATAACAACCAGATCTCAGAGCCAGATCCAAGAAGCACAGCTCATCCATCCCACTGACAGCAAATCCTCTTTTCAGAGGTCAACTAACTGTAGTCTTCACTTATGTATACTAAGTGAAGAGTTTTACTATTCTTACTTCACCTTTTTAAGTGAAGAGTTGGTCCAAAAGTGGCTGACCCCTCACAGTGATATACCCAAGTGTAACCAACTCTGAACCCAAGGGTGACATATCTTTTCCACATCTGCTTGGACTACAAACCCATAAACCAACCAAAACAAAAACAAGACCACAAACCTGTACTAGTAGTATGTATACCAAATCAGTCCACATACATCCCAAGTTGAAATCTAATTGGAACCTCATTCTTAGATCCAAAAAAACCCAAAAATCAAAACCAGAACCAAAGAAAAACAAATCTCATCAACACAAACCTTCAAAAAAAAACAAAGCTAAGCTGATGCATAAAAATCCAAAACAAAAGAAAACAAAAACAAAAAGTTTTGTTAAAAAAAACAAACCCTAAAGTTCAAACCCACCAAGAAAAAAAAGGCATTTGTTTTTTATGATTTATAATTTTCTGATCATCATGAAATTTATTTATATTTATAGAAAATAATCAAAATCAAATTATAAACACAAAAGAAACAAACCAAACCAAACCACATCATTTCAACTAACCAAAAAAAAAGAAGGTAATATGAAATCCATCTTTATGAATATATATATATATGACAATATAAAGGATACTAAAAATGTTTTTTTTGTTTACTATTTATAATAACAAAAGAAAGAAAAAGGAAAAAAATAACAGGGTTAGAGTTTTGAGAAAGGATGGGTCAGGCTTATATATTGAAAATAGATAAATATAAATCAATCAACACACACACAAAAGTTAAAAATAGACAAGTATAAAAATTGAGAAGAAAAACACAGGGATAAGGTGGGAAGGGCAGGGAAGGAAAAAGAGGAAAGATTGTTCATGCTTTTGTTTGCAACACGATAAGTATGTTCAGAATTTAAATATTTTTTTAAAGAAAACAAAACCAAACCAAACCAAACCAAAGAAAAAAAGAGCCATGATAACAATCAACATTTAAGAAGTGAGTAGCAAAAAAAAAATTCAAAGATGGCATCAAAAAGATCACATATCTTTCAGCATGAAAGATTGAAGAAATAAAGAATATGAAGGATAAAGAAATAAGAAATCGTTAAAAGACATGAACTGAACAAGTATCTAGATCCAAAAGACTACCCAAAAGTTTATACATAGGCGTGAAGGTAGACTTGTCTTTCTATTTGAACAGTTCTAAACGTAAAAGAAGTCAAGGACTTTTTGAACACGGACCAGAGAGAGAGAGACGAGTTGATCGAGATCCATCTAGAGCATCGAGAGGGTAAACATAAAGGATTTGCACCAAGTGCTCTTTCTTGAAAGCGAACCCCGCCAAGATCTTCTTCTGATGATAGTTTTATAAGATACTACAACCTCCGTTGGGTGAAACACGTTTGCCTCTACGTTTCTTTCCACCCGGACCATTACGACCTTGAGCAGAATTCAAATGACCCAATCGATCAGCCTTGATGATCTGTCGAACCAAATCTGCAATCACTTCTTCTACATTGATTCGTTTACGAGCACTGGTCTCATAATAAGGTACACCACCCCATTCTTGTGAAAGTCCAACGGCCCAAGACCTTTGAACTGTACGTTCTTCTAAATCACACTTATTACCACACAAGACAATCGGAATCTTTTCAGTATAACCTTCGGCTTCTTTGATCCGTACAATCGATTCGTGTAAGGCTTCTAATTCGTGAATCGAATCTAATGTATTGAGAGCAAAGACTAGAAGAAATCCATCACCCGATTTGACGTAAAGAGAATGTAGAGCGACAAACTAAGACGGGAGAAAGACGGTAATGAAAAGGATGTAAGCTTCTGCTTGTGATTCAAAGAGGTGGTTGGAATTGAAATACATACTTGTTCGGTACCAGCTGTATCCAAGATCTCAACGGTGACTTTGTTTCCATCGACTGTGATGATTTTTCTGTAAGAGTCTTCAATCTGATATAAAGATGATCAGGAATCTAGAATTGATGGGTTGACGAGACAAGAAGATGACCAACCGTTGGGTCGTATCGTTCGACTAGCAGAAATGTATGGTAAGTTTAGAGGTAAAGGTATTCTGGAAGTTGATTGCAATCACTCACCAAACATATCATGTACAAATTGAACAGTTAATGCACTCTTACCTACACCACCTCCTATAATCGATCAAAAAGCACGTGAAAGAAAAGAGATGAAACGAAGTTCAAAGTTAAATGTTTGTTTAAAAAAAAGCTTGATGAAAGAGATCACTAACCTCCCATAATGACAATCTAGAAAAAAAAAAAGTCAAGTTAAAGATAATAAGTTTGGTTGTATGATTTGTTGATTGAGAAATGAATGAAATTAAAAGTTTACCTTATATTCCTTCATGTTTCAGGAAATTTCTTGCGGAGAGAGAGAGAGAGAGAGGGAGAGTTAAGAAAAATAAACTGAAGAGTGAATGGTGAAGATGGTGAAAAGGTGGTGGATGAAATGAGTTTTTATTTATTTTAATTTTGTTGTGAAAAAAAGGAAGAAGAAGAAGCGAAAGAATCAGAAGCAGCTCAATGGATTTAAAATCAAGTTTTAGTGTAAATTTTAAATTTATTCATTTAAAAATCGATTTTAAATTTCATTTTATTTTTATTTTTATGTATTTACAAATTCAAACTTTATTTTCTAAAAATTCATGATTTAACAATTGTACACCACTTTCCAGCCCAAAATGTCAATCATCAACTTCAAACTCTTTTAAAACGAAGGGGCTTTAAAATGGGGATTCTAAAAGAAATACTTCTTCAAACTTTAAAGCTCATCCTACTTTCCCTTAATCAACTCCACCTCAATCTTATGTAAAAAATTAATATATACAAACCTCACCATGTTCGCTATCCAATTGAAACAACCTTTACAAACACAAACACAAAGACAATCACTTGAAAAAATATTGAGGGTACTAATGAAAATCAAATCAATACAATCAAAAAGACATCTCTTCAATCCAGATTCATCATTCCAGGGACCAACAAATTTCAGACTTTCTCAAGTTTTGTTAATAATAATAGTGACTTTTGAATCATAGGATTTTCGTACTTTTCTAGGGACTACCGGAGCCGGAATTCTATACATATTTCCTTCACCTTCCTTCACATACATACTCACATGTAGTCTCTGTTCAGTCCTATATTCAGTCAAACTGGTAATCACACTCACCCATCGGACCGGATTCTAAATCACCAAACATGCCATAAACTTTCAAAATGGGTCCGATCAATTCTTGTTGAGGAATTGTGAACGGAGGTACATAAGACGATCAAGTGTACATATTTGGAAGCTGAGCGTATACTAAATTAAAAATAACCAAAAGAGCATTTCGAAGATCACGCAGGCAGATTTGATGATTTGTTAGTCGAATAAAATGCTGTAGACATCAAATTCACACTCTTGGTTAGTTTTTTCTCATCTGAGGGTGTGATACATACATATATCGGTCATCCATTCCCAGGTAGCGAGATGATCCAAAATCCAAGATCTTTGGAATATAATGTGGTAGGCTAGCTAAAATCGCTCAATTAGCACTGATGAGCGAAGCCTCGCAAGCTTGGCAGTTTTGCGATTAAAGGCCAAGCTTGCGATTCGCGAGGATCAAATGTCATGAACGCGAGAAGAGTTACGCTTGTCCCGCTCATCGCATCTCTAGACGCGGGGCAAAACCACGGAAGACCGACCCGGCCATGAGAAAACCATGGATGGATCACTCGAGTACTACGGATCACACCGAGTTACCAAACAAATCAAAAGGACCGGTTAAGACAATAAAACTTGAAGGTAGAAAAGAACATGTCTCACTCTCTTCATCGCGTACTTTCAAATCCTTATTATACTTCAAATCACCATCAAACCTCACTCCATTATTGTATTAGGTTTATTTCTAGTTCATCAAAAAGAAGAATGGTTGAACCTATCTCATTAAACGAGTGTGATGAGGTTCGAAAAAAAGAACTTATGACTAATGTTAAAAAAATTCAAGAAGAAGTTCAAAATGCAGCTCAAGGACGAAATGTAAGTGTAACTCACTTCAAATGTTGATGTGAATCTTCTTAAAATTGATCTATTTTTTTGGTGTGTTTTTTTTGCTTTTTGTTTTTTTTCTCTTTTGGAATTAGTAGGTTAGACTTGTGGCTGTTTCTAAACTTAAACCTGCTTCAGATATTTTAGGTTTATATGAAGGCATTCAACATCTTCATTTTGGTGAAAATTATGTTTCGGAATTAGTTGAAAAGGCAAAATTGGTTTGTTAGATATTCTTTCTTGCAATAGATTAGTATAAGTTGATGAGAAAGTTTTGACGTGTTTTTTCTTTTCTTGATCATATTTAGTTACCTCAAGATATAAAATGGCATTTCATTGGAGCCCTTCAGACAAACAAATGCAAAATTTTAGGATGTAAGTTTACTTTTGTTTTTCTAACTTATGCTCAGTCTGAATATTATTCTTCATCCCAACTTCTTCATTAAAAAAATTAATCTTACTGATACACATTTTTTTTATTGAATTTGGATTCATTATTCATAGCGATTCCAAATCTATTCGCAGTAGAAACAGTAGATACGATTAAAAAAGCCGAAGCACTAAACAAATCTAGATCTCAATTATCTCAAACTTCATGCAATCCAATTGCAAAACTAAAAATCTATATTCAAATCAATACATCAAATGAACTGAACAAATCAGGAATCAAAGTTGAACAAGAATCAATAGAAGATACATCAGAATTGATTTTATTATCAAATTATATAAAAGAAGATTGTGAATCACTTGAATTAAGTGGATTAATGACCATTGGATCATTTAAAGAATCCACAACTGATTCTGATTTTAATGAAGACTTTCATCGATTGATCAAGATTCGTAATCTTTTAGAGGATAAGATTGGAATTAAACCTTTGGGACTTAGTATGGGAATGAGTTCAGATTTTTCTTTGGCCATTCGAATGGGTAGTGATAATGTTAGGGTAGGATCTAAGATCTTTGGTGAACGACCACCTTTTAAACCTTCATAGATCTCTTCGGTTCTCATTCTTTGAGGTCATCATTATTTCTGTGTGCTTACTTCGGTCATATTGATGTTGTGGAAGTGGTCTATCACTTCAGGTAGCTTATATTTGTCATCGTCCATAATAATCTAAAAAAACCCTTCATATAAGGAAACGGACTCATTTCTTGTTATGCCCTACGTGTCCCTTGACGTGAAATAGGTAGGGTTTGACAATGTGCACGTCTTTGTCGAGGACCGAAGCCACAGGCCTGCTACCGCGGTAAGATTTCTCTTGATCTCCTGAACAAACTTGTATAATGAGAGGTCGAGACAACTGTGAAACTCTGTAAGTAGCACCTTATCATCTCTCAATGACATCAATTAATATTTTGATATCTTTATGTTTTGCATTGTTTTAACAGCAGAAGAAGAAAAGTGAAAGGCTGTTTCAGAAAAACAAAGAAAGCTAAAGACTGACTAGCTGTTCTTTGATCTTACTACTGCACATCTCATGTCTTTTTTTTCTAAGACACTCTAGAATTTCTTTTCTTTCGAATTCAGACTCTTTAATTGCTGTCTTTCTCTCACTGATCCATTATCATGTTTTGAACTCAGGTGTGATACTTTTAAGCCACAAAAATTTGGTTTCCTATGCAAAGTTTTCCCAGTGTAATCTTCCATTCACAGGGGGTTCTTTGGGATTTTTACACATGTCATCTTTACACAGAAACATTTGGTGTAAATCTCCTCAGTGGAAATTTGGAAATGGGCTGGATCAATCCACAGATTTTATTCAGAGTTATTTTACACAGGTGTATAAAATTTTTGGAATGAAGATGAATGTTATTGCCAGGTTCAAGGAGTGTTCACCAATTTATTTGAACAGAAGAAAAGAAAAAGGAACAAAAATGTACAAAATTTGAAGAACCCCCACTATTTTCAAATTTTACACTGAAAAAGTCCAGACTTTAACAAGTCCCTTGCCAAAATTCTAAGGCTTGAGCAAAGAACTTACATACCACCAAAAAAGATTTCTTACCTGAGAAGTGGGCTGTAAGCCATGTTGAAACCAAACTGGGATGCCACAAAAATGGTACACTTGGTTGACGTTTTCACTGGGATATGTCAAGAGCTGTCAATAGATATGAACCTGATACACAAAGTGACTGCCAAAAAAGCAATTGGGCATACCAGTTGTTTTGGTAACCAGGTTAGGTTGAATATGGCTATTGGCTCAAAAGCTGTGACATTGTTTATTCTTCTGTGGTTCAATTAACCCAGCTTGGTGTCAAAAAAAGGAGATTGGTGAACACCCATTTCACATGCTCAAGCTGCAAGCTTCTCTGTCTGGGAAGTCTGCTTTGTAGATGATTGAAGATTGGACATTGTGAGAGGTCAGCAACTATTTGGCTGACTCTTCACTAAAAGATGAAGTGCAGACAACCATGAAGTCTTCACTTGGTACACCCAAGTGAAGACTATAGTTAGTTGACCCCTAATAAGATGTCCTCCTTGGATCAGACTCTGAGCTCTGGTTGGTACAACTCTGGAGCCCGCAGTGCTTTATACTCTGAAGGATCAATCAGAGGCGCTGCGGAGGTACTTTAACATCTGCGGGATGTTCAAAGTTCTAGACCAGAGACAGATCAGTTTGGAAAATAAATAAGAAAATCAAAAGGAAAATTTTATGATTAATTTGACCGCTGTGGTGATCAAGATCTCTTATACATACATATAATCAAAAAAATAAAACATTTGTGGTAGAATATGTGTTTTTGGTCAAAGTCAGATTTTGTTAGTTGTTTTAATCATCAACAGTGATCTTATAGTTGCTTATTAATCATTTTTATTATTATCAATTATTCATACATTAATCACACAATTTAATAAGAGTAAATGGATTGAGGAAAGAGGGTCCATACCTGGATTTTATACAAGAAACAATGAGATCACTTGCCTTGAAGAATCTGTGAAGGTTCAAAATGTATAAAATCTATTTACATTATTGTTGTTCTGCTATCAATAACTGTTTCATAGCTGGATTGATTGCCAAGAAATTTTTCAATTGCAAAAACCATGTCAGATCCTACTTGCCCTGCACAAAGCAAGAAATGATCAAATGTTTCACAGAATGGTGATAGTGCCAAAGCAGGTAGGTCAAAATAAATCTTGATTTGACCAGAACTTTATTTTGAGAGGTAAACCTACAATAGGTTTTACATTAGACTGTTCCATATGGAATACACATGTTTGTTGTTGACCATTCACAATCTCATAAGATGGCAAGAAAATCACATACTTGGATGGGATTCAATCTCACCTGAATATTTCTTAGGATCAACACCTCCCAGGTGCAATTCACTTCCTATGTTACCCAAGTTGAATGCAGAGATGTTGTTAGGTAAAATACCTTGCTGGAACATCTTTTGAATAGATTGATGATGAGTCAGGCTGAAAGGTGAAGTATTCCTCAGATGTGTCTTTGTAAATTAAGCTTGCTACAAGTCTAGTTTTGTTGCAGCGCAACAAAGTCATCTTTGCTATAAATTGGTGGCAAAACTCGGAGACCATAGTGCTCCCCAATCTTCTCATACATACTTCAATTTCAGTCATGATTTAGACTTGAAGGATATGATCAACAGGTCAGCTCAATTGTACAGAGGTTTCCTGTATATATGATTTTAAAGTCAAACACAACTGTCAATTCTTGTCGATAGTCTGGATATGGCTTAGGGTATTTGTGACTTTCATTTTAGGTGTACAGTTGAATCCCTCAAAATCCATATCCCTCTAATCCCATACTTCCGCCTAACCCATAGAAATTTGGGTCCATAAAATTTATGGGCGGGGAAAAGTGGCCCAAAACTAGGGCTGTGACCTGACCCTGAGAGTTCAGGGCCGGCCCCGGGGCCAAATTCATCCCTGAGTGAGCCCGATGACCTCTGAAAACTGCTCAGGGCCAATCAGGGCCAGTAAGAGACTGGTGTGAAGGCGTTTTTTTGGCGAAAAAAGGGTCGGCACCCCGGCCGGGTCGGGCGCCCGAGCCGCCTGAAGCGCCCACGGGGCCATATTCAGCTGTCATTGGGCAGGATCTGGATGCCCCGGGGCGCGTACCGTCAGCTCTGTGAAAGATGTCGGGCAGAGTCGGCCGGGCAGGGCCGGGTCCGGGTCACAGTCCTACCCAAAACCCATACCTCATACTATTCCCATGACCCATAGGTTTTTTGCAGTAAACCTAGGTCAAAATCCATAACCAAAATTTCCCAAAGCTGAAGATTTATGAAAAAAACCTGGATCCTTGTGTATTCTTCAGCATAGCCAGTCTCAAAATGCTTCCAGAAGACCTTTTGCAATTCAGCATATCAGATATCAAAACATGTTTCAATGCCCTACAAACAGAGAAACAGAGAATAACAAAAGGTTCAAGCCTCTCAAGCAACTTATCAGTGAAGGGAAGACATTGTTGGAGGCAGATAAAAGGCTTCTAGACTGTGCTGGAAACTTAATTGGTGAAAGAGTTGTGTTGAGGAAGATCATAGCAGAAGGAAATGTGGCTAAGGCTGCCAGTCAATTCAACAATGATGAGCTGAAGAGACTTAAGGCCCGTTTGGCTGGAACCCAAAAACGGTTTTTGGTCAAAAGCACCACCAAAGCCAAAAACCGTTTTTGGGTCAAAACAGTTTTTGATTTTCATCAAAAACACAGGCGTTCAGTAACTTTGTTTAATCAAAAACAAAAAGCGTTTTCGATCAAAAATCTTCAAATTTGAAAAACAGCCCTGAGGCTGTTTTTGAGGCCAAAAAGCGTTTTTGCCCTTACTTGCCCCTCCATTTCAATCTTTTGTTGATCTATTTGGTTGACTGTTTGGTAAATGAAAAAGCTGAACCAGGAAGATGGTCCACATATTCCTTCAAGACCATTGCAAGCTGAGATACAACAACACTTTTCCAATGAGCAACTTGCTGAGCGCTTGGAATGAACATTGAGACTTTAACTGGTTCTCCTTCAGCCGTGGCCATAGCCTGCTCAAAAGCTTTGAAATTGACATCGTCAGCTGACAGCCCTTCCAAAAGATGCGGAGGAGGGACATGGAAGAAACCCCAAGTCCCATGAAATGTTTGACTTGAAGTCTCCATGCGATAGTTGTGAACACGAAGGTGAATATCAATATTGTCAAAGCATAGAAACGGGTGAATGATATGGTTCCCCTTGAATATGTGGATTAATCGGTTAGCTTGTAAGACACGTAAGTGTTCCATCAATCGAAGAGACGTGTCTCGTGAGACACAGAGCGCCGAAGAATGCAAAAATTTGTTGACACGGCAGCTTATGCCACTTGCTACAAAGGTGACTCCATTTAAAACTCGGAAAGCATTGCATCTGCGATTACATGCGAAAGCCAGCATGGAACACATCGTCAGCGGGATCTAAAAGGTAAGAATGAAAATACAAAATGAAATGGAAGATCATGATCCAAGGATAATGATATTGAAGAAAATGAAAGATAATGATGCAAAAGGAAAGTAAAGTCAAAATAAAAGTAAAGAGAATGATACAAAAGAAACAAGTACACAATTAGCACTTGGAGGACCAGTTGACAAAGGGGTAGGGTAGCTGACTATCTTCAACTTATGCTCTTGTAGATTAGCAGCTCGCTTCTTCACATATACCATGTGGTCCAGTGATAGTATTTCACTTTCATTGGCAGCCGGATCAGAATTGTTGGATATGTCTTGGGTAGCATCGTTTTGCGTCCAACTCTTCAATGAGATTCTTGGGAATGTCAAAGGTGAAATGCAGCTTGCGTGAGATAAGCTTGTGTAGGAAGCTCATTGACCCCCTCACCATCAATTCACGAAGTTCCTCATCTTGTTCACTGAAGAAATGGTCATGAATTGAGTTTGAGCTCACATACGAGCCCTCGGGGTAGGAACCAACTGGCATGTCTTCAACATTCACAATACTGCTTGCCTGGGACAACCGAGATATCATCAGCATTTGATGGAAACATATTCTTCTAGAACCAGAGACAAAAACAAACCTCATTTAATATGAGTCCTCTCCAAGCTGCCACACCATTGGCACTGCCAATGAGCAGATCTCAAAAGCCTGAAACTATATCTAAGGTCCCTGGAATGCCAACTCCAGCTCTGATTAGACGACAACGATAAACTAAATCCGGATTATGCAAGGTGATAAATGAATGTATAAATGTTTTTGGTGTAAGTTCCATTGCTTGGATGTATTCGCACACATCAATTATCTGACCAGGAAGCCCATCTGGAAGATGTAATCTGATAAATGTATATATGAATGCTTTTGGCGTAAGGCCCATTGCTTTGATGTAGTTGCACACATCAATTACCTGACATGCAAGCCCACTGGAAATATCTTTGTTAGGCGAAGAATTGGGGTGCATCTTATAAAGATCCAAGGTTTGGATAAAGAATCTCTAAGATGGTTTCGGGATAGAAAGGTTTTTGGAAAGTGAGACTGATTGGGTTAATTTGTAAGCAATAGATGTTGGACAATCAAAAAAGCAAGTTCCACAATTCTATGGTGGGTCCAATCAGTGTTGCTTTAACGCCTGTTATCAACTATTATAGTCATGAGGAGCGCACCCAATAATTGCCGGAAATTGGATACCATACTCACTGGGCTGTTGTTTCATACTCTCAAAACGGGATTGGAGGGTCTGGGGTTTCAACTGATATTGACATAAGTTGTTTTATTGATATTGGCTCACTGCCTTCCAACAAAAGTCAACTGCTGGTAAGCAACAAGGTAATCAGTTTCTAGTGGGAGAAGAAGGTTGAACTGGATATGAGATGATGAATTAATCACTTGATAACATCTTGGGTGTTGTTTGAGATTGGTGTGTGAATGAGATGCAGGATGAAGCTGAACATCCTTCGTAATGTCAGTCTTCATATCTTTCAGGTCTGATTCATATGTTAGATCTCAGCAACTGCGAATCATTCAAAAGCAACAAAAGTATTTGAAGAACTTCCTGATTTCTTTTGATTGAAAGCATCACATGCTTTTGCTGCGTTGAAGAGACGCATATTGATCACCTGCTTTTTGTCAAAAGGAACACTCGCTGTTAATTCCAATAAGATTTGGTTTGGAGAATCTGATGGAGAAGCTGCTTGGAGCTTAATTGCTGAAGCAAGGAGCGGGCGCCTTATATAGGCGTCCGTCTCTACAAGATACATATAAGGTAATGTTTGAGAGATACAACTGGATGATGTTGAAGATGTCTTTGTTTGACAACTGGGATGTCCGGATCCGATATAACTGGATCCGGCATACAATGGGAAGGGACAAATCCAATGAGGATTCATTGAGAAAGTTTTAAAGGGACATTTAAAAAGCACACAAACAAAAGGAAAAGCATGCTTTGGAAATGCATAGAGAAACAAAGAGAGCAACCGGAAATAGGTGGGAAACAATGAGGGTCAGGGTATCACATCACCCCCTTTAAACTTCCTAGTTTTCTTTGTTTTCCAACTGGTATCTAACCATTGTAAGTGATTCATGTAAGTAATAATAAAGGTCGGATAGTCTGCGGGTGGAGAATTTGGTTATGTCTACATATAAAGTGTTGCGTATTCTAATGCTTGCATCCACAATAGATATTTCTTTTTGTATCAATAAGGCCTCCTCTTCTTCACTTGTGTTGTGATGAATTTCTTCTAGCTCTGTCGTCTCGTTTGTGGAGTTCTTGGGAGGCGTAGAAAAATTTGTCTGATTTTCCTTTATATATTTTTAAGCGTACACCATTTATTTTAGCATTGAGAATGTGACCATTAGGGGGGCTCAAGTCAAAATATTTTACTACTTTTATCGTAAAAAACTTTTCCCAAATTTTTTTGAGCAGCAAATTTATGCAAATTTGTGTAAATCTGCTGCTCAGAAGGAGATCTGAAAGAACTTTTTACGGCCCTTTTTTACGAATTGGGAAAAGTTTTTACAGCACAGTTCCGTAAAAATCTTTCCCCAATTTTTTAAGAAAAGGCCGCAAAATTTTTGACTTGAGCCCCCTTTGGCTGTCATTAGGGAATACGTATCATTTGGGTAACATTCTCTACACATCAAAGGGCCATCTCATCTTGGGTGTAATTTAGCTGGTCATCCTTCGAAACTTTTGGAGCACCCTGTCTC